>NC_077227.1:752243134-752543134 GCF_027887165.1 Monodelphis domestica | reverse complement strand
ATCTAATATTCCAGGATCTCAATTTTAGATTGGGAAGCAACTTTAGAGTCTACTTGCAGAGAATCATCTATATTAAAGACTGATTCCCCCTCCCCTAATCAATAGTCTACTCTCATACTGAGCCTGCATTTGCCTCTGTCCACTCCTAGCTTTGCCTTCTGCTCTTTGGGCTCACACAAAACACTGATCTAGCTCCCTTTCATATATTCATCCCTCAAACATTTGAAGATAGTTATCATGGTCTATCGACTTTTCTACCTACATAACTCTTTTTTCTTTATCTTTGTAGTTGCAAATATGATTTTGTACCACCAGTTTATCACTCTTTTAATCTTACTTCATCTTTCTTCTAGCTAAATTTTGAACTTTGTTTTGATAAAGGGGGAATGTGGGAATGATTCACAAACACACACTATTCTGCTAAACTGGGACACATTCTCTGCATTTGAAGATGAATTCCATCCCCTTGTAATGGATAAGGCTCTTAGTAAAGGACAGGTGAAAATAGAGGCTTCTGGGTAATGTGTGTCCTCACTCCAGTCCTAAAATGGGAACCTCTATTATGAGAGCCTGCCCAATCAGTAAACTTTAAAGAGAGAAACAGCTTCTGCTGTTTCTATTTATTCCCTCTTTTCTGAACGTGGATACGCAGCTCTCAATTCCCTTGGGAGAGTTGGGAACAGAGTCCCGGCAGCTATGGAAGCTCTCCCATGTGGAAGAACAAACATATGCTTGTCTAAGTATGCCCAAGACTAGCATATTTTTTCCCTTTGAGCAAGGCAATAGAATAGCAATCGTGAAGACTATACTTCCAGTCTTTGCAGCTACTTTAAGGACTCGGAAATCTGAAATCATTAAGGTTCATGGTGTCTAGCAGGAGAAAACACAGCATTTAACTTTACTCTTATCAGATGGGAAGTTATTTCTGGTTGGAGCTCACTTGCCAGCATTTCCCTATTACCTACATAATGAAGTACAAATTTTTTGACATGGCTTTTAAAGTCTTCCATAACCTGTTCTCTTCCTACCCTTTGAGCTTTTTACACTTTGTACCTTCCACCCTCTAGGAAGTCTGTTGTCTAGGAATACTGGCCTCCTGGTTGTTTCTCATGGTGTTCTGTTTCCCAACACATCATTTGCAGTGGCTCTACCCCATTCTTAGATGCTCTCCCTCTTCTTCTCTTCTTCGCCTTCCTGCTTTCCTTTTAGTCCAAGCTAAAGTCCCACCTTCCACAAGAATGTTTCCTTATCCTTCTCAAGTCTGATATCTTCTTTTTTTTAACTACAGCATGTCTTGTATGAATTCCATTTTTACATAGTTGTTTGCATGATGGCTCCCCCAATGTAATGTGGACTTCTTGAGGGCAGAGATTTTCTGTTTTTGTTTTTATGCCTTTCTCCCTCTTCCCAGGAATTAGCACAGTGCCTGGCACATAGTAGGAGCTTAATAAATATGTGTTGACTATGACTAAGAAGACATTGTACTCAGCCTCAGGTTCTTCAACTGTAAGGTGAGCTTTGCTGGTCTCTAAGGTCCTTTGCAATTTAGAAATTCTATGATACCATGCATATTTCAAGCTTCTCCAACTAATCTAAGACTTACACAAAATTTAAATGCATCTCTTTTGACTCTAAACTGTCTCCATCACTTTTTCTAAAACAGTATATATGATTCAGCCTTCACAGGATGTCTTTTCTGTGCCCAGAACTATGCTCAGTGCAATGAGGAGGAAAAAGGAATCCGTGCAACCTGGATCATGCTGAGTTCCATAAGAGCTGTGGCTGTTCAAAGACTCATCTTCATGACTCATGACTTCAGAGACTCATGAGCTCTCCCAGGAGGAGCTCTTTGTCAAATTCCATTCTGGCTAAATTAGGAATTAGTGGGGGTGTCTTGGCAAAGGGGAGGGAGGACTTTGCTAGGTCTTCAGTAGCAAGATTCAAAAGCTTCCATTGATCAAATTCCATTATTCATGGTAGGGCCAATAGGGAGAATAGAGACCTTGGGGGCCCCAGAGCCTTGGAGTTGGCTTCTTTTCTGTTGTCTCCCCTCCATCCAATTTGTAGTTCTTCAGAGCCATCCAAACACCTGAAACATGCAATTTTAAATCGAGGAATAAGGTAAGTCAGCTGACCATATTCATGTTTCAGATCTTAGACCTCTTGAATATCTCTTCTTCATCAAGTCATTGACCCTCTTTGAGACTCCTATCTCATTTACAGGAAGAGGATAAAGATATGGGCACAAATTGACTCAAAAGCTTATTGCAAGCAAAGGGTTTACCCAGATGGGATCTGTATTATTATTTAGCTGTTTAGGAAAGAGCAAGAAAAACATTTTCTTGTCCTTCAGAAAACAAATAAAAAACATTAAGGACAAATAAATTGTGAAAACCACCTCTGATAATCTATGTCATAGGTAAGATCCCTTTCCAATTTGCCATTCCATGTTTGATTTCTAAACTACTCTCAAGTTTCCAAAATGGTTGGACAAATTTACCCTTCATAAAAAGTATATTGAATTGTCTGGTTTTTTTTTCCCTGAAGTCTCTCCAATATTTGTGATTTTATATTTTTGGGGAGAACTTTGTCAACCTAATAGATGTGAAGTATAACCTGATTGTTTCTTTAATTGGGATTTCTTCAATTAGAGTGATTTGGAATATTTTATATGGATATTGATTACTTAGATCCCTTCCTTTATGAACTATTTATAGGTACCTTTTGTGATTTACCAACTGGAAATCAAATGTACTTATGAATTTTATTAATTTACTTATATATCATGGAAAGAGATCTTTAGTGAAGAAAGTTGCTGCGTTTTCCTGTGTATTTGCTTCCTTTTTAATTTTAGCTGCATTACTTTTGTGGTGCAAAATGTTATAGCATTTAAAGTGTGTTATAATATCAAAATCATCCATTTAACATTCTGTGAATGTTTCTATTTCTTTTTTAGTCATAAAATCTTATCTCATCCACAGTTAAGAGAAGCAATTTTTTTTAAAACAGCAATTTCTTCCATGCTCCTTTCAGTTATTTATGATATACTTCTTTCTCTGTAAATGTACCCACTTGGAGTTTTTCTTTGTATATAATATGAAATTCTGGGCTACACTTTGTTTCTGACAAACTGTTATCAAAATTTCCAGGAAGATTTCATCCATTAATGAATTGTTTCTATTGGAGCTATGGGAAGCATATACTATTGCAAATTCTTGTTGTAGAAGAGAAAGATTGTCAGATATAGTCATAAGATATGATTTGACTTGATTTCCAATTTTGACAATTATGAGCTAAATGATCCTGGACAAATCATGTTACCTCTTTGAGTATCATTTTCCTCATTTTTCTTCTTTTATTTTAATCCTTACCTTTCATTTTAGAATTAATACTGTATATTGGTTTTAAAGCAGAAAAAAAGTGGTAAGGGGTAGGGAATAGTGGAAGGGGGTAAGTGACTTGCCAGGGTCACATAGCTAGAAAGTTTTTGAGATCAGACTTGAACCCAGGACCTCCCTTCTCTAGGTCTCGGTTTCCTCATTAAAAATGAGTTAAAATGGGGGCAGCTGGGTAGCTCAGTGGATGGAGAGCAAGGCCTAGAGATGGGAGGTCCTAGGTTCAAATTTGGTCTCAAATCCTTCCCAGCTGTGTGACCCTGGGCAAGTCACTTAACCCCCATTGCCTAGCCCTTACCTCTCTTCTGCCTTGGAACCAATACACCATATTGATTCCAAGACAGAAGGTAAGGGTTTAAAAATTTAGTTAAAATAATGTAGGGCAATTGTGAGGATCACCTCATAATTCCTAAGGTACTTCATAAATATTAGATATTCTTGTATGTCTCATTATGAATAGATTGTTAGATGAGATATCAGGGAAATAGGAAAAATTTTCTTTTGTCATTTTTCTCTCAGTTTCCTTCCCTATCTATTGGGCAGAGGGAAAGAAGTTGATTTAGCTGAGGAACACACAGTGATGTGAGTTGAGGGCTTAAAGCCACTTATTCAATCAGAGGACTTCTTGACTGATTCTGAGGTGGCATATAAGCTCCTTGAAAGGAGGGCTATTTGCATTGTTCCTTTGTATTTCCATTACCTTTGCCAATGCATGACATACTATCGATGTTTTATAAATACTTGTTGAGGTGAAGCAAATTGACTTATGTTGAGCAGAACTGATTTGAACAATAGTGCCATAGTGAAATGCAGGGATCCCAATTGGGAAAACTTAAAAAATAAAATTACCTGGAGCAGATCCTGCTGTGGAGGATGACATTTTTGGTTGGGAGCAAGGAGGAGATGTTGGTATGGTGGGAAGGGTCTCTGGGCCTATAGAGTGTCAGAAGCCAAGATGTGTCCAAAGAGCTCTAGCTAAAAATTAAGTGACAAAACAGAGGCTGAGAATTCTGTGCCTAGAAACTTCCCTTTGTAGGGACTCTTCTCATGATTTCACTGAAGGCCATTATTTCTGAACTTTTCCACTTTCTTTTCACTCACAAGTGAGCCATAAACACTCACAGACACACTTTGTGGAGTAGCAGATTCTTAAGAGGCAGGTGGCCCTCTGGGAAATGAGTGCTAGAACTCTACAATGGAAAGAGTGGCAGCCACAAAAGAAGAAAGGAGTACCTAGTGACAGAACTCTGTGCTCTGGCTTAGGATTTGAAGTAGATCTCAAAGACTCTGCCCCTCCCTCCCAAAGATTTTGTACAGACACCAGAGGAGATGTATGACATTAGTGACATTTCCATGCTTTTCAACATTTTGACAAACTTTTCCTACATTCTGACATTTAATCCTCACAAAAGCCCCATTTTTCAGGTGAGAGATTGTGACCTGTTGAGTCACATAACCAATTAGTGTTGACCAAGAGTAGTATAGAACAGGAACAAGTTCTGTCTTTTGGATTCTTTGTGCTCATTTTTATCCAACAGACCATTAACATTTAGAAAATAATTTTAAAATGAATTAAATTTTGTCATTGCACCTTCAAAGAAGAGAGCTGGAAGCTCAGGACAGTGTCTAACCAGTCCTGAGACCCAGGACAGGACCCTTCCAGAGGAAAAATGGCAGAATATTGGTCATGAGTGGAGTGGGACAGACAGTAAGTGATCAAAGGAAGCTATCTGAAAATTTTTTGTAATTTTAAGATAAGTTCTTGAATTCCTCTCCCCCATTTGCTCTCACTGACCATGTTTCCCTTTGTGTTTTAAGGGCCTGTAGACATCCTCTAGATTTTAAGTGCCATATACTAGTCACAGAGCCATTTTAACTTGATTAGGGTCACTTATGGAGCATGCATCAGAGGTGGAATGTGAACTCAGATCAGCATATCCCCAAATATCAAGTCTCTATCCTTTGAGATTGTTCATGACATTTTTATGTAGTATGGCTAATTCATCAGTGCTATTACTTCTCCAATCTGTGATTGATCTCAGCTATGTACGTAATATTGCCTTCAGTTCAGAATAAAACCATATCATGGCTTCTCTCCTTGTGTAACTCTTCTTGTCCTCATATGAATTCTCCAAAGCTTATATGTTCAGCTTTAATAGAACCATCCTCTACATCTCAGCTATTGATATTTACATGGGGGTGGATATAGTATGGCAGCCCGCCAACCTTTGTCTTTTGATCTCAGTTCAGTTCGTGATCATCTATCTATCTATCTATCTATCTATCTATCTATCTATCTATCTATCTATGTATGTATGAATGTATCTATGTATCTATCTATGTATCTATGTATCTATGCATCTATCTATCTATGTATCTATCTATGTATCTATGTATCTATCTATGTATCTATGTATCTATCTATGTATCTATCTATGTATCTATGTATCTATCTATCTATGTATCTGTGTATCTATCTATGTATCTATGTGTCTATGTATCTATCTATCTATCTATGTATCTATCTATCTATGTATCTATCTATGTATCTATGTATCTATCTATCTATCTATGTATCTATGTATCTATCTATCCATGTATCTATCTATGTGTCTATGTGTCTATGTATGTATGTATGTATGTATGTATGTATCTATCTATCTATCTATCTATCTATCTATCTATCGATGTATCTATCTATGTATCTATGTATGTATCTATCTAGTTATGTATGTATGTATGTATGTATCTAGTTATCTATCTATCTATGTATCTATCTATGTATCTATGTATCTATCTATCTATCTATCTATCTATCATCTATCTATCTATCTATCTATCTATGTATCTATCTATGTATCTATCTATCTAGTTATCTATCTATCTATCTATCTATGTATCTATCTATCTATGTGTCCATCTATGTATCTGTGTATCTATGCATCTATCTATGTATCTATGTATCTATCTATGTATCTATGTATCTATCTATGTATCTATGTATCTATCTATCTAGTTATGTATCTATCTATGTATCTATGTATCTATCTATCTAGTTATGTATCTATCTATGTATCTATCTATGTATCTATGTATCCATCTATGTATCTATGTGTCTATGTATCTATCTATCTATGTATCTATCTATCTATGTATCTATCTATGTATCTATGTATCTATCTATGTATCTATGTATCTATCTATCCATGTATCTATCTATGTGTCTATGTGTCTATGTATGTATGTATGTATGTATGTATGTATGTATGTATGTATCTATCTATCTATGTATCGATGTATCTATCTATGTATCTATGTATGTATCTATCTAGTTATGTATCTATCTATCTATGTATCTATGTATGTATGTATCTATTTACCTATCTATCTATGTATCTATGTATGTATCTATGTATCTATGTATCTATCTAGTTATGTATCTATCTATCTATGTATCTATGTATCTATGTATCTATCTATCTATCTATGTATGTATCGATGTATCTATCTATGTATCTATGTATCTATCTATCTAGTTATGTATCTATCTATGTATCTATCTATGTATCTATGTATCCATCTATGTATCTATGTATCTATCTATCTAGTTATGTATCTATCCATGTATCTATGTATCTATGTATCTATCTATGTATCTATGTATGTATGTATGTATCTATCTATCTATCTATCTATGTATATCTCTCTCTGTATGTGTATACACACACACACACACACACACACACACACACACACACACACCCCCTTCATTACACTCCTTATCAACAATTCTCCACTGATAACATGCCTGGCTATTTATGCCCACCAGTGAAGTAATAGTAATGTTAAAAAACGATCATTCTCTTGTTGTAAGCCATAATAGGATATGGTTAGGGACCCACCTTGATCTAATTGTCATAGAGAATTTCCAGGGGAGGAAAATCCCTCTACTGATGCAAGTTATCAGCTTCTCTGGATCTTTCATCCTTAAGAAATTAGCCAGGGCTGTCACTGATCCAGGCCATGAAGACAGCTCATGCATGCCAGAGGTAGGGTGCAAACCCTGTTCTTCCTGCTCTAATGCAAGCTTTCTATTCACAATGCTATGCTGCTCCTCTGGTAATCATAATAAAACCTTGATATGTGGGGTGAAAATCCAGGTCATTTTGGAGCACACTTCACTTCATTCTTGTTTATGCTGTTATTCATTTAGAATTGTTCTTTCCTTCTAATTTGTACTTTTTCCATCATGAAATGTATTAAATATTAAGTATCTCTTTTCCACAAAATAAAATTTGCCTTTGTAGATTGTTCTTAACTATAAAACATTAATTTTGGCAGAGATGGCATTAAGTATTAATGTCTATGCTAGTCAATATTTAATATATACATATCCTTCCTAAAGATAAAATTATTGGTATGAAATATTAATCCCAGGCTTCACCTGGGTAGCACTGAATTACATTTGAAATGAGACTGTATATGTTGCTAATGCATTTCCCTAGGATAGGGGAGCTAACAGATGAGGCAGCAACCTGTGTTCATGCAGAGATGACGCCACAAGGCTTGCTTTGCAAGATCATCATCTATGTTCTAGTCTTGCACAGAGTTTTAATGCAGGGCTGGCCCTCTCCTTTTCTTTCTCTATTCTCTATATCTCTGTTTCTGTTTCTCTCTGCTTGTCTCTGCGTCACTCTATCATTCTGGCTTGATCTGCTTCATTCTCTCTATATCACTGCCTCAGTCTCTGTCTCTGTCTCTCCCTTTCACACACAAACCACACACACACTCTCTCTCTCTCCCCCCATTTCATACAAACATCTCCCATGAGAAAAACTATCATTTTTATGCAAATCATTTCCACATCTTCATATTGAAATGAATCCCTTGATTTCATTTTCTTGTGGTCTCAGACATGAAGAAAGTCTTTCTATTAATGCTTTTCCCTACCTTCTCTGTAACACTATCTTGGAGTTACCCAGAGCAATGATGTGAAACATGAAAAGAACTGGCTGGTGCCTTCAACTGCACATGTGGACTTCAGCCAGCCTGACACATTCTGACATAGAAAATAATATGTAAACAATATCTATGTTTGATTGTATTTTTATTTAGTTCATTAAATATTTCCCAAATGTGGTTGAGGCAGCAATAAGGAGTGTGGCACCCATCTAGATTCGACACTTCTGGTCCAGACTATTGAGAAGTATAGTGATTTGCCCATCATATAGTCAGTTTGTGACAAATGAGGGACTTGTCTGCTCCTTTTTTTATTTTACCAGACTTCCTTTGGGACATATCTTCCCTACCAGGCATTTTATCTCCAGAACTCCCAATGAGCATCAACAACTGAACTGACTCATAGAAAACCCTATCTGGAGATTTTCCTAGGAATTGCAAACAGTCCTTTCTTACCTTCTCCCTCACTACTTAGAAACCCAGTCTTTTGCCTAACATCCTTGTTTACATCAGTGGTGACATTTTTATTGCAGTGATACCTTAGAGTTATCCATAATTCTTCCCTTTCCCTCATACACCATATCCTATCAACTTTCAAGTTTTCTTGACTATACAATTCTTGAAACTGTTTTCTCTGTCTCTGTCTCTGACTCTTTGTGACTGTCTCTGTCTCTGTCTCTCTGTCTTTGTCTCTATGTCTCTCAGTCTGTCTCTGTCTCTCTGTCTCTCTCTGACTCTCTCTCTGTCTCTATCTCCCTCTCTGTCTCTATCTCCCTCCCTCCCACTCTTTCTCTCTCTCTCTTTAATTTCTGGGCCCAAGTAATGCAGCTTATGCTTCTTAAATTCTTTGTTACTTGGGAAAGTGACTGGATTTCTCTGGGTTTCAATCTTTTATGATAAAGAAGGTTGTAAGGATGAAGATCTGTTTCAAATCTGGGTCTGTCTCAACCCTTCTCTAATCCATCTTCTGAGTAGCCATACTGATATTCTTAAGACTCAGTATTGACCTTGGCATTCCTCTGCTCAAGAAATCCCAGTACCATTCACAAGTGAGGCCCTGCTTCCTTCCTTCATTAAGTGATGGGCAGGAAGCATTTCTGATTCTTGAGAAGGTCTTGCATTTGCTGTTTACTCTTAGATCAATTTGTCATTTTTGCTCACTGTTTTGTCTATGTTAGGAATGCTTTCTTTTCTCCTCATTACCACCTGTGGAAATCCTAATGACCCTTTAAAGCTCACCTGAGATGATCTCCACTTTGTGAAATTGATGCCAAAATAGTCATTAAGGAATAATCTACCCCCCTGATAAGTTTTGAGGGCCACTTTGTTTGCAATGCTCTCATATCATAATCAGTTTCCACCATGGCTCACAGTTATTTGTACAACTTTTTCTTTCAATCTCCTCACTTGTTAGTGCTGTCACTCCTTTTCAAGTTATCATGTCTATACTTGAAAACTCATCTGTTGTTTTCCCAAAGTAGAGCAGAGGATTTGTTTATTTGTCTCTTTCTATATCTGTTTCTAACAAAGTTGGAAAAAATATAATTTTAATAAGGACTCTTTGGATTGGTCTGGATTGGAGAGTTGTCAAATTGAGTTCTATTGGTAATTTACATATGAATATAATTTATGGATACACATGTGTATATATATCTGTAACATGTATATGCATAAAAACACATACTGCAGGCTTTTTAAATTAGTAATCAATAACTAAGAGTTATATTTTAAAATTTTATCAATAAGAACTAAAATTAAAATGCTACCTGAACTCAACCAAGATCTCAGGTAAAAGAGAGGAAGAGGGAGGAATTATAGCTACTTAAATGCAATCATACAAAATGAGATGATGCAGGAGGGAGAAGGATTCTAGGTAATACAGAAAAGAACTTTGGGTAAATTAGTGTTGTTTAGGGGTTTGAGAATTTCTAATTATACAATCTATATATATATATATATCTATCTATATATATATATATATATGAACAAAAAGGACAAGAAAGCAAAGTTTTGGCATTTCAAAAATATCAGTATTTTTGGGTCAGTGGATCACCTCAGTTTCAAATCTACCTCCTTTTCATTCCTAACGTAGAGAACAAGCACAATATCAATCACAAACAATAAACAAAAGCAAATAATAAACAATGCCATCACCAACAAACAGTGCCTTCAACAAGAATATGTTTAGCATCCTCAGCAAAGCATCAACTGGATCTTACAGTAGAGGTAGTGTATACATTCTCACAATCACCTACTGTGAGTAAAATCATTCAATAAATAAATAAATAAAAGAAAGAGTAGAAAAAAAGAAAGAGAAGGATGGTTTTCCTCCTTTCTTTGGGAACACATTTATTTCTTATAGTTAAATAGCTTTCAGATGAGATGAGTTATTTCTTTTTTCCCTTCAGCACATTAATTCTCTATTGGTTCTAACAGGAAATTATATGGTGCTTTAAAATAAAATAAAAGACAAACTTTTACAGACTTTCATCATATATATACAGAGGTTTCTTGCTTGTAATTGCTCTCATCATAATGCACTTGTGAACTAGATATCACAGTAATAATCACACTTTGAAGATGAGCAAATTGTGGCTTACAAAGTTTCAGTGACTTGGTCACGATCACACAGCTACAAAGTATTAGCTGTAGGATCTAACTCTGACCTAAGTATTCGTAAGTGACTTTTGAGTTTCACTCATAATCCATTATGGAATTTCCTCTATATTTTAGAGACTGGTGATGTGACCTTCAGTCACAAGACAGTGGCCTAGATCTGAGGAAGTTTCAGATTTAATCTCAATTCTTCCATAATTCACTGTGTGGCATTGAACAAGTCACTTTCCCATTGCTGAGACAATGTTCAATTCTGAGGTTAAATGAAAACAGGATGTAAGATCTAAGAGAGACCTTAGAAAGTAGATTGTTAAATCTGAACTACTCCTTATGAAATAGAAAATAGAATGTTATTTAAAAGGGGAAACCACAAAAATAAAAAAAGGTAAAAGGGATCTTGGCCAAATAGATGGCAGAATTTAGAGGGGCTTTAAAGAGCATCTGTTTCTACCTTCTCATTTTATAGAAAAGGAATCGATGACACTAATGTTTTATGAGCCCCCATTCACATTAGTTGCTGACATCTTCAACCATTAATTGCTGGTCAGTAAGTGCCCACCTCTCTTTACTATACTAAATGCCAATATGAATCAGTTGAGTGTCTTTTCCCCTACAAAAAAGTCTACCTGGCATTAAACTACTTTGCATTTACTTATACTTATTCCCCCTGTATATGTTTCCTGTATATTGCTCTGTATATGTTCTTGCAGCATCCCTTGGGAAAATGTAAACTCCTGGGGAGGAATTATTCCATTTAATGTACTTGTATGAGCAGAATATGAATGTGAAATGATATGTTTTGACTCCAAAGTACTACTTTTTCTGCTGTATCTCCTTTTATCTTCTTCCCTTGATTTTCTTAGGAGCCAAAGTTCTCTAAGGCTTCTTTTTATATGCAGGCAATTCACTAGAGGGAACATTGGTGTCTCTCTCCCAAGGAGAATCAATGGACCTCTTTAGAGAAATCCACAGCATTATGTTTCTTCCAAATTCCACATAAGGCTCTAGTTCTATTATAAGCAGATCCTCTTTGGAATTAGACAACATATCCTCATGGGAGTTAAGCCCATTGCTAGGGGTTGGGAAATGGAAAATGAAAGAAGAGCACTATTCTCAATGCATTGTCATTATATTCTGGGTAAAACAGACCACATCAGTATAAACAAACATGTAAATATGAAGGAATTGGAGGATATAAAACCTGGATATCTCAGGAAAGGCCTGTGTAGGAGTTGGCACTTGACTTGAGCTTTGAAAAATGCCAGGAGTTCAAAGAGGTGGAGAGTAGCTGCTTCAGAAGGAGGAAGGGGACCAAGGCATTAAAAGTTGCAGAGAGACTTAGTAGATTCCATTTGAATGAAATGTATTTCAATTCTACCCATCCAATGAGGACCAGGTTAAGTCTTCCTTTTCCCAATAAACCTATATGGCTCCCACTTCAGTGTTATTCTTCCCTCCCCTAAGTTCTCTTTTACTTCCTGTGTGCTCTACTCATTTGACAATCATTTGTCAATCAATTGATCACTATGCAAATAATATCATTAGGTTATACTGTGATGTCCTCAAGTATGTGAAAATCCTTCAACCTAGGAGAGTAGTTCATAATATGCTATCTAAAAAAGACAAGAGACTAAAGAGATGATAATTGCCCTCAAATATCTTAAGGAACACCATATGGAAGAGAGAATAGATTTGTGATGCTTCCACTTGGCCCTGTAAAGGTAGGACATAGAGCAATGGAGTAAAATAGTTTTGAAGTAGATTTATCATCCACTAAACTACAATGCAAAAAGGAAAGATATCTAGCAATCAACTGGCTATTTTACAAAGTAATGAGTTTCCTGTCTCTGGTGATATTTAGGCAAAAGTTTAATGATGACTTGCTGGGATTCTGGAGAACAGATTCATAGTTATCTATGAAGGATTGGACAAGGACTGGATTATTAGGTTCTTGTGAACTCTCAAGATTTTCTACAATGCCTAGGATAACATCTCCAATGTTGTAAGGGGAGACTAGACACTTGGTGTTTGTGAATGGAAGGAGAATATATATATATATATATATATATATATATATATATATATATATATGTCAAAGGTAGTCATCATTTCAACAATTAACACTTGGACTACTGGAAGAAGAATCAGCCACTTAAATACCATATACTTGTAATACTAAAAGTGATACAAAAATAGGAATTAAATGGTATAATTCTAATTGGATGTCCATAACTTATTCTAAAAGTATTTATGAATCAGGGCTCCCAGAGATGAGAAGTGTTTAAACCTTTCTTCATGTTCCCATTGCTTATCAAAGTGTCTGGTGTATAGGAAGTTACTAATAAATGTTTTATCAGTCCCTGAATTGACTTCTGGAAACACCAACTTGTTTTCTGTCATTTCTGACTCTTTGTGGCCCCATTCAGGATTTTCATGGCAAAGATAATGGAGTGATTTGCTATTTCATTCTCCAACTCATTGTAAAGATTAGGAAACTAAGACAAACAGGGTTAAATGACTTGACTAGGATCACATAGCTAGTTAATGTCTGAAGGCAGATTTTAAGTCAGGAACTCCAGGCTCAATTCTCTATCCATTGTGTCATCTAGGTGGCAGAAACCCCTTGACAAAAATAAAACAATCTCTTCACTCAAGGGGATTTTATTCTAGGATCACAGAATTTCAGAGTTCTGAGAAAATAGGGGACCATCTAGTTCAACCTTTATATAAAACTAGGTGTTCTCTAGTCTATCTGTACAAGTACTCATCATATCTGGATCAAAAAAATAGCAATAGGTAACTCATGACTTATGAGACAGTTCATTACATTAATTGGAAACTGACTTTCAGGAAGCCCTTCTTTAACTGAGACTGACACACCCTGTATAGTATTCTATTTACTATTCCTAGTTCCACTCTGAAGGTATAGAAAGGTCATACAACCATCTTCCATGTAACTGTTAAAGACTTGGTCAGCTCTGTGTTTTTCTTGAGTCTTCCCTTCTTTGAGCTGAAAATCCTGAGTGCCATTAATTGTCCCTTGAATGCTCTGATGTCCAATCACCTCACTTTCCTATGTTTCTGCCTCCAGATGGGCTTAGGTTCATCCATGTCCTTCTGAAAATGGCATACCCAGAAGCAGAGACAATATTCCAAATGTGTGGTCTGGGGCATAGGTGCCAATCTCCAGGGTCTGTTTTATTATCAGCATCTAAACAGAAAAAGCTAGAGGCAAAAACATTCCAAATATCCAATGCCCATGGTGTATTTCACCCCTCCAGCCCCCACGCCCCCACAACCCAATCCATTTAGATAGAGACATTTAATTTATTAATTTATTACTGAATTAGATTAAAGTAACTCAACCAAAAATGTTAGAGTTTGCAAGCTGAGGTATCTGACTACAAGGGAAGAAATGGATAATTTGTTGACCAGGCCTTTCTCTGGCAATTCAGGAAACCTTGGCTAGGAAAATGATAAATATCTAATGTCAAATTCCTCTGCATGTATTTTGTATTTATTCCTGACAAAAGTTGTTTTGAAAGGCAATTTGTAATCTCCTTCCTGCAATCCTAAGATTTCAATGGAAAAAAAATGAAAACAATAAATACAACAACCTATTTCTAAATGACCTCTTCCATTTATGTATGGAGAAGAAGCATAGTCCTGGAGTCTGAAGACTTCCATTTACATTTAGGCTCTGAAAATTTTGTGACTCAAGGTACATCATTTAACCTTCCAAAGTCTCATTTCCTCCATCTATGAACAGGAGCATTTAAATAAGGAGATCTAGGAGATGATTTCCTAAATCTAGTAGTCCATTTACTTTCTTCACAAGGCTCTTGGGTATCATAAATCTTGACATGAATAATATTCTATATATGCATATATAGAATAAAGTCTGTGATGTTTATAATCTTCACATAATATAATGCATGTAAAATAATATAGGTATTTATATAGAATAAAAATGTTTCACATGTATGCATATCTATAGATTTATGAGTGTTTATGTTCAAGGATAGAGGACTATAACATCATTGGAAGGGAAATTTCCTTTAGCATAGTGGATTGCCTTGCCACCCTACCTGCAATAATTACTCAGACAATTATGCTCAGGATTCTATTCCTCACAATGATCAGAGTTGCTCAGAATGCTGTAGTGTCATTATGTATTATCAAATTTGGATTTGAATTGGAATACTGATCTTCTTGGTCTTGGGGTTAATGTTTTATGTATATGCACATACACACATACATATATGATAAACATATAATGGATATATATGCAGATATAGTATACACTGTGATTGCTATATACCCTGTAAACTAAGAAATGATGCTTCCATCATCACTGTAAGATAGGGCATTCCTATTGTAGAAATAACAGAAATGGCAGAGTAACTACAGAATTAGTCTTGAAGACATTCAGACTTGGTTCAAATCCCATTTCTGACACTGGCCCTCACACTAACTTCAAGCCTGTGTAATTCACTGAACCTCTTGGTGACTTCCAAGCACCTTTTAAGATTATATAGTCTCTAGACCTGGTGCAAAGAGGTACTGGTAAGAAGTATTTATTTGCTGAGGGTTCCATCTAATAGTCAACTTCTTTGTGTAGTCCATAACCAAAACTTTGTAGTACTGAACTCATAGAATTGTGAGGATCAAACTATATCACCTATTTAAAATACTTTACAAAATGTTCAGACATAAAGCCCTAAAGAAATGTCTCAATTTTATAGATGAGGAAACTAAGACTTGGAGAATGCTTCGCCCATCTATTCCCAGCCTGAAAATGCTAGGGGCAAGAAGCAAGCTCAGCTCTACCTTCCTCAAAGTTCAGTGTTTTTCAGATAGCAGACTGATTGATAGAAACAGCTCTTACTAGTCAAATCAGGGCTTCTTTGCACAGCTTTTCTAATTAATAGCCCTCTACATTCTCTCCGAATATCCTTAGAGATAGGGAAGTTACAGCCCTGTGAAACAATTTTTCCATTCCTGGTTTCCAGCTTAGATTTTCTCCAAATAAAAACTCAAGCATGTTATTTTGGTAAGTGAGGAAGAGGACTGGATTTGGTGTCAGTCATTTAACTTAGTTTAAATCACAGATTTTTCCACTTAATATATTAGGGTTGATGTTAGGCACATTACTTACCCTCTGTGACTATTTACTTATTTGTAAAACATAATGTGATAGTAGATATTCATTACTGTCCATTCATTTGGGGCTTATGTGACTTGCCTTGATCCCACTTGGAATTTTATTGGCAAAGATACGGGAGTGTTTTGCCATTTCCTTCTTCAGCTCATTTTCCAGATGAGGGAACCTCAACAGGGTTAAGTGACCTGACCAGAGTCACACAACTAGCAAGCATCTGAGACTAGGTTTGAACTTGGGAAGATAATTCTTTCTGACTCCAGTCTTAGCTCTATATCCACTGCTCCACCTAGCTGTACTGATGGCAGATCAGAAGATCTTTAAGAGGTCCCTTCCAGCTCTAAATCGTACTATAATCCCATAGAAGAGAGCTCTAATTGGAATTGGGAATTTGAGGGTTTTTCGAAAGAAACACACATAAATTTTTATATGATGAATTTGTTATGACTTTGCCATTCTCCATATATTCTTTAAATGTCTCCATTTTTAAAGAAAAAAATAAGTATTTATTTTTGAGATGTTTTAAAGAGGCTGTCATTAGTCTTCCTAGCTTTGCATTTATTATATCTTTCTTTAAATCATAGTGTTTTTATGGAAATATACTGATGGAATTTTACCCATTAAATTTATTAAAATCATCATCAGCATTAATATTTATGAATCATCTACAACATACCGGCGTCACAACTTGCAGAATGCAGTGCATATAATTGAATATATGCTAAAGATAATCTAACTATATTTAGAATAATGCATCTTGAATCATTGATTCCTTTTCTCAAATTGAAGTGGATAAACAAAGAATTTGTTTTTTGTTGGCCTAGGTTGATAGATAAATTAAGAGAAAATTGAAATTATATTTAAAAAAATATTACCCTTCTCTTTCTTTCTTTCTTTCTTTCTTTCTTTCTTTCTTTCTTTCTTTCTTTCTTTCTTTCTTTCTTTCTTTCTTTCTTTCTTTCTTTCTTTCTTTCTTTCTTTCTTTCTTTCTTTCTTTCTTTCTTTCTTTCTTTCTTTCTTTCCTCCCTTCCTCTCTTTTTTCCTTCTTTCCTCCCTTCCTCTCTTTTTTCTGTCTTTCTTCCTGTCTTCCTGTCTGTCTGTCTTCCTTCCTTCCTTCCTTCCTTCCTTCCTTCCTTCCTTCCTTCCTTCCTTCCTTCCTGTTTCTTTGTTTGTTTGTTTGTTTGTTTGTTTCTTTCTTTCTTTCTTGCCAAGTTACATAAACCTATTTCCATTGGTTTTCTCATCTGTAAAATGAGCTGGAAGAGGGACTGGCAAACTACTCCACTATCTTTACCAAGAAATCCCCAAAATAGGGCCACAAAGAGTTGGATAATACTGAAACTATAGAACAACAAATAATTATCTTCTAGCTGTAAATTACAATATGACAGAAAAAAAAATCCACTCAGGACAGCTCATTAGATTGAGAGCCAGACCTAGAGATAGGAGGTCCTGGGTTCAAATCTGACCACAGATACTTCCTAGCTGAATGAACCTGGGCAAGTCACTTAATCCCCATTTCCTACCCCTTACCGCTCTTCTGCCTTGGATCCAGTACACCATATTGACTCTAAGATAGAAGGTAAGGGTTTAAAAAAATCCATTAACCTTAAATTGAGATAAATCTTTCCTTGATTTCTGAGTAAGGCTCAACCAGATAGCCCCAGTATGATCAAGAGTTTTTGATCCTCAATCAGAAGACATAACAGGGTCTTGCATGGATGCCTCCAGTAAGGTACCCCAAGAACTAGCAGCAGTAAATAGGGAAAGAGCTCTGGTCAGGCAGAGAATGAGAAGAATTGGAATTGAGCATAGTTTCTAAAGCTTACAATGTTTGTGACCCAATGACAAGTCACATTGGCTCAATCAAATTCAGTTTTGACTTTTATAAAATGGAAATAATGGTATTCTTAGTACCTATATGGTAGAGTCATTGTGAAATAAATATTTTGACAGCTTTAGAATGCTATAGACATGTGGATCATGAACATTTTTAATATAGTGCAAACATGGGGAAATGCCATCTAATATAATTATTTGGTTGCCAGAAGCCAGTCTGCTTCAAAAGTCTACCACGTCAGTGTATATGTGATATAAAAGTTGGAACAACAATGGCTATTTATGGACTAGTTTAAAGATGCTGATGCCTTTTCAGTGTAATAGCCAGGGGAGTTAGCGGCCACTGCTTAGCCCTCTTCAATTATAAGGACTGATGTTGTTGAATACTTGTTCTTAACAGAATGGTGCCAGACATCAATTAAAAACATAATGAATGTTTGTTGATTATTCATTGCTATGTGTTGTTTTCTCACATCAGACTGCAAACTCCTTAATGACAAGGACTGTCTTCCTTTTCGAGTTCAGATTCACAGAGCTATCAATGGTGGTTGACTTGAAGCTGTTAGTAGTATTTCATAAGTTGTTGACTTTTGCTCTCTGGCATCACATATACTAAAACTGAAAGAAGATGGTGACAATTAGCCTGACCCCTGCATGGGGATGACACACATTTGTGAAGTGTTCCATAAATAACGATGATGATGATAATGAAGACGGCACTGTAAACAACTTCCAGATCCTGAGAGTTTTAAGTAAAACTTAGAGCTAAAAGAAACCTCAAGTGTGTCTAATTGAAACAATACCTGAAATTAATTCTGTCAACATTATGTATAATTGGTAAATCCATTTTCTTTTTTATTAGCTAAAAAAAGGAGGTAGCTGACTATCAGGATAATCTGTCACAATGATGGACAGCTCTCACTGCAAGAACATGGTTTCTTCCTCATATCCTGGTACCATAAAAGGAAACTTAGACCAGCCATGAGGAAAGGCATGAGTTAAAAGCTCCCCTCTGTTCCATGCTAATTATTACTTAACAAGAGTGAGAAGTGAGTCAGAACCTCTCTGAATCTCACCTCAGTTGCCTCACTTATATGATGGGATAACTATCTCATGGGACTTCTGTGATGACTCAGTGAAGTGTTTATTAAGGATCATATAAAGCTTAAAGTAGACTACAAATGCCTGCTTATATTTAGCCTGAATTTGCCTACCTGCAATATTTTCCTACTGATTTTTGTCCTTTGGGGGCCAAGCAGAACTCTTTGAATGCATTTTACACATGACAACGTTGCAAACACATTGGGGAATATCATGTTTCACCTATTCTTTCCAATATCCAGGTAAATCAACCCAATTCTTTTAATGGCTTCTGCTATGGCATGGATTCAAAGCCCCTTACCTGGTTGTTCCCCCTCGATATTCTGTAGATTATCAATACTGACTGCAAAATGTAACTCTCAGAACTCAACATGATTCTCCAACTCCTCAACCAGAATAGAGAGCTAAAGGATTGTCCTGTCCTTAGTGCTACTCTCCACATATATGAGTTCAGCCAATGTTTGCATCAACTTTCTTGGCTTCCCTGTCAGCCTCTTGGCTCCTACTTGGCTTGCACTCCTTTAAAAAACCCAAGTTCCTTTAGTTTAAACAAGCTCACCCATCCTGTACTTCCAAAGCAGATGATTCAGAGGAATCATTTCACAGGGCTCACCTCGGAGGTCCCTTCCATCTTTAGCACTAGCTTCATCCAATTCCTCTCCTTTTTCAACTGAAGTGCCCAAATATGCAGCTGTGTTACCACTTGGACTTAGCTCACCAGATGCCAAGATGATCTTCTTTCTCCACTGAGGCATCATCTCTCATTGAAGATTAGACGTTCATCCTGAAAAATACCATTTCATTTCTGCCATCCCCTAATATAATTCTGTACAATCCTAACCAATGCAATCCAATACATATTTAGTTAAATAATTATGTGCAAAGTACATTACAAAGCACCATGGGTATAAATGCCCACTTTTTTAAATTAATAAAAAAGCAAGGACTCCTTAGATCAACGAGTTCATATTGGAGTGAAGAAATAGAATAGGTGAATCTATCTATGTCTATATTCAGATCTGTCTTTCTATGCCATGTGTATGCATACACACATATAAATGCATGTGTATACATCTCCTTATATACCTGCTATATATGCATGGATGTGCATATATTTCTCTGTGTGGATGTATGTCAGTGTTTATAGTGGTTTTTTTTTCAGTCACATCCAACTCTTCTTGTTGCCTTCTTGAGGTTTTCATGGTAAAAATACTGGAGTGGTTTGCTGTTGCCTCTGAGGCCATTAAACTCATGAAGATGAACCTTTCCAATTCTATGACAGTGTTTTATCCAATGGGACATATATATATATATATATATATATATATATATATATATGCATACATGTATATATTTTTATATCTGCCTCACCAAATAATCATATTCTCCACACTGTCTCTTCCAAACTTTTCCAATACTCCTCAAACCTCTTGGGGGTTCCTTTGGCTCCCACCTTCTCAACTGAGAACTTTGCCTCATTTTAAAAGAAAAAAAGTGAAGGTCTTCACCTTGAATTCCCTCTTCTCCTTTCTCCCTCATTTTCTCTTTTTCAGATGCCTCTGCCATTATCTCTTCCTTTTCTCCTCCCTCACAAAGCTGTCCTTCTATTCAAGTGGCCTCATTCCATCTGGCCCCCACCAACATATTTATATTAAAAGAAGAATGATGACCTAGAAGAAGCGAATGGATTTTGCAACTAAGTAATCACTGATCACTTTGGAGGGAATAATTTTGATGGAAGGATGAGGTTGGAAGTGAGATTGTTTATTTTTCTTTAAAAAAACATGTATATGTAGAAAACAATTTTGTTAAATTTTTGCCATATTAGAATTCAGATTTTTCTCCTCTCTCCCTGCTGATATAGGTTATGCTTATATTTTAAATCAATGTTTCCATATTGCTCCTGCCTTGATAGAAGACACATATCACACATACAATAGAAATCTCACTAAGGTAATACAGTGGAAGATGACATGCTTTCATCTGTACTCAGACCTTTTCCTTCTTTGACTGTGGATACCATATTCATCATGATTCCCTTCTGGTTATTTTAGAAAGTTGCTCTACTGATAATGGTTTACTCTTTCACAGTTGATCATTGCATAATATTTCTGTTACTGTATCCATTGCTCATTTCACTTTGTGTTAGTTCATAAAAATCTTTATAGGTTTTTCTGAACACATCCTGTTCATCGTTCCTTATGATGCAAAAGTATTCCTTTAAAACCACATACCACCACTTATTCATTCATTGCCAAGTGATGAACCCTCTCTCACTTTCAGATCCTTGCCACAAGAAAACCTGCTAAGATATTTTGGCAGAGGTAGTTCCTTTTCTGTCATTTTCTCAGTCATCATTTTTTAATATAAATTTTATTTTTTCCAGATTATATTTCAATATAATTTTTAAAATTTTTATATACTTTCCCAACTATGTTCTCTCTCTCTCTGCCACCTCTCACCTTTCCTCAATATGTTAATATGACATAGCTTGCATATATATTCTTTTATAATACACATTTCCATGTTCATCATGTTGTGAAAGAAGGCATATATTGCTTACACTAGAGAAAAATTGATGGAGGAAATAAAGTAAAGAATAGTCTTTCAATTTGCATTTGAACTCTGTTTCTTCTGTGAAGGTGGCTATTTTGTTATGAGTTTCTTGGAGTTGATGTGAATCCTTATCTTATTGATAATAGTTGTCATTCACTTTTTTGTTGTAACCCTGTAAAATATTTTCCTGGTTCTGTTCACTTCACTTTGCTTTGGTTCCTATGAGACTTTCCAGTTTTTTGTGTGTTTATCTTGTTTGTCATTTCTTATGACACAATAGCATTCCATTACAAGCATATACCATGACTTTTTCAACTATTTCCCAGTTGTTGGACATCCCTTCAGTTTCTAGTTCTTTGACACAACAAAAAGAGTTGCTATAATTTTTTTTGTACAGATAGATTATATCCCCATCTTTAATATCTCTAGGATTGTGCCATTCTTCTTAACCTCTTTGAAATCCATCACTCTTCTCCTCTCCAAATTTCCAGGGCACTTTTCTCTCCTGGTCTTCATCCTACCTATTCGACCACTTTTTCCATCTCCCTCGCTGCATTCTCATTTCAAATCACAACCTTTACTCTCAATATCCCTTAACACTCTATCTTAATTCTTCTCTTTTCCATCACCACTATATTACTTGTTGATCTCATTAGTTTCCATGGATTCAGATTTAATTACTATCCCTATGCTGATGATTCCCAAATCTATCTCTCCTGAAACAACCTCATGACAAACCTCCAATTATACATTTTCAACTGCCTTTCAGACATCTCAAATCTACTATCCAGGAGACGTCTTAAATATAATGTGTCAAAAAGAAACTCAGTATCTTTTCCCCTAAATTCTCCTATGCTCATATTCCCTATTGCTTCAGGAGCACTATTATCCTTTAAATTCTCCATCTAATCAGCCTGGAAATCATCCCAGACTCCTAATCATTTCTTCTTTCTTATATCCAAGTTGTTGCCAAGGTCTCTTAATTTCACCTTTTCCACTATCTCTTGAATACTTTCCCTTATTTCCTCCTGGCAAACTGTCATCCCACCTGTTCCCAGATTCAAATTCTAGTCACCTTATGTCTGAAATCCTGCAGTAACCTGATGGTGAGTCTGCCTTCCTCAAGATCTCCCCGCATTCCAATTTATATTCTATTTATCCACTAAATTTATTTTTTCCTGAAATGCATTTCTGAACATATCACCTCCCTCCCTCCAGCTCAGTGAACTCCAGTGGCTCCCTATCATCTCCAGAATCAAATTCTTTTTTTTTTTTTATTTAAACCCTTACCTTCCATCTTGGAGTCCATACTGTGTATTGGCTCCAAGGCAGAAGAGTGGTAAGGGCTAGGCAATGGGGGTCAAGTGACTTGCCCAAGGTCACACAGCTGGGAAGTGTCTGAGGCCAGATTTGAACCTAGGACTTCCCATCTCTAGGGCTAGCTCTCAATCCACTGAGCTACCCAGCTCCCCCCAGAATCAAATTCTAAAAACCCTTTATCAAGTATACCTCTCTTACTTTCCAGTTTTCTTATACCTTACTCTCTGCCACATGTCCTTATAGCTAGAGATGGTAGCCTCTTGGCTCCTCTACAAACAACAGATTCCAACTCTCTCATATATATTTATTCAGGTTACATGTAGATATAATTTCAATAATCATTTCCTGACATTTTGTGATCCACGTTGTCTCCCTCCGTCCCATACCTCCCCATTTCCCCAAACAGTCGGTAATATATCAGTTGTACATGTGCTATCGTGCAATTCATATTTTCATGTTTTTTATGTTATGAAAAAGTCATATATTACTTATCTTTGAGGAACAATCATGAAGCAAATAAGAGTGAAGAACAGCCTGCTTTAGCCTGCACTCAGTCTCCATCATGGTGGTGCACAGCCTTTTCTGTCATGAGTCTCCTGGAGTTGTCTTGAATCCTTGCATTGCTGGTAACAGTTAAGTCTTTCATAGTTGATCATCACGCATTACTGCTTTTACTGTGTACAATATTCTACCAGTTCTGCTCATTTCACTTTTAATCACTTCTTTTAGATATTTCTAGGGTTTTTTATGGTCATCCTATTTGTCATTTCTTATGCCATAAAAATATTCCATTACAATCATATTCTACAACTTGTTTAAGCATTCCCCTGGTGATATACATCACTTTAGTTTCAAAGATTTTGCCACCAATAAAAGAGCTGTTATAAATATTTTTGTGCAAATGGCTCCTTTCCCCTATCTTTGATCACTCTGAGATAGAGACCTCGTAGGGTCAAAGGATATGCACAGTTTTACATCCTTTAAGGCATGGTTCCAAATTGCTCTCCAGAATCGTTGTATCAGATCTCAAGTAAACCAATCATGTTTAATGTCCCAATTTCCCTTCCAAATACTCATCATTTTCATTTTTTTGTCTTATTAGTAAATAAGAGCTCCACCATATCTCTTGGCATTCTCTTGGCTATCTCTCATGACTTGAATGTTGTCCTACTCAACAATACCTACTGGCTTCCTTCATTTTCTTTCAATACCAACTGAAATCCCATTTATTAAAGTGAATCTTTCCCAACTCCCTCTCATTTTGATATTTTCTCTCCATTAATTTCCTGTTCATCCCATCTTCTTCTTATGTATTTCATATAAGTATGTGTATGTGTGTATACATGCATATAATATGTATGTGTTTTGCCTCTTTTCCCATGTCCAGTGCTTGGTATAGTCCCTGGTACTTACCAGAAACTTAATAAATTTTGATTGGTTGGAATATTTATGTTTATTTGTATTTATATTATAATTAAATACATGATAATCAAATGTTATTTTAAGGAAAATCTATGTTAACTCTAAGAACTGGGAAAGTTTTCATAAGCAAACAATGTCAATCAATCAACCAAATAATAAAGAAGCATTTATTAAGCACCTAGTATGTACCAGGTGCCACGTGAGGACTCCAATATCTAAAGCCAAAAAAATAAAAATAAAGAAAGAAACAATCACTATTGAGTTACATGAAAATGAAGACCTGTGAGGTGAGGGAGACCATTAGAAGCCTCAGTAAACATTGTGTCTTCTCTCTTTCCTAGTTCACAGTTATTGTTTGAAAGGACAGCTGAATGTGATGCTAAATCCCTATGATGAACAATGTCAGAGGTATTCATTAAGGGCCTATTATTCTCAAAATCTGAGAACAACAAGAGCTAACACTGCTATAGTACTTTAGTGTCTATGAAGTCCTTTATTCATTTTCTCATTTTTTATTCCATTCAATAAACATTTACTGTCGATGAGGTATCAGGCACCCTACTAAGAGCTGGGGATTCAAAAGGAGGCCAAAGACATTCTCTGCCCTCAAAGTGCTTACCATGGGGGAGACAACATACAAATAAATGTATACAAAGCTATTTACATGGTGATACCAAACAGGAAATGAGAGATGGAAGACAATAGAATTGAGAAGCTTCCTGTAGGAGGGAGAATTATTTAATCCTCAGGAGAACTCTGTGAGTCAGGTATTATTTGAATTCCTATTTTTTAGCTGGGATAACAAATCTATGATGGTCAAATGACTTGCCTGGCATCACGTAGATGATAAGCGAAGCATAACTTGAACTCAGGTTAATCACCCTCACCACTGTATTCCCTAGATGTCCAGAAGTTCCATAAAAAGGCATTTCTCATAGGTTTAACACAATTCCACTATGGATTTCTGGAGTCTAATGTTGTATTTACTTCTGTAGTCTTCTCTGATGAGCTAGCTTATCTCTCCTGTCCTAAGGCCTAATCTTTATGGGGCTGATCATTGCTCTGTCACATTTTGATAAGTTCCTCCTGGAGCTTATCAAAATTATTTTTTAAACTACCACTTGGCAGTTATAACTATTAATAATCAAATGTTTATTTCCCAAAACATTCATTCATGACTGAAGCAAAGTTTCAGGTCCCAAACAGCCTCTGAATGTTTGAGATTTTTACATTGGAATGTGGAGGGTCTTTGGTCGGGAATAATTGGGGAAGAAAAATATTGGTTAGGTCTTCCCTTTACAAATCAGACAAGCTCAGGAAAACAAGGCAACGAAGAAAAGTTTATTATAACAGAAGGCTTATACATTGTACAGGCCTGGTCCCAAGCTCTAGCAGCCCATTGTTTTAAAAAAACAAATTTTTGTACTAGGAAAAGATAATCCTGATAGGCTGACATATCAACAAGGGGATGGGCTTGTGTTTTATCCAAACCAAGTTTATAATTCAAGAAGATGCAGATTTCCAAGCCTTTTTCTAAAAGGGGATCAACACACTCATGACTGCTCTTTCCTGGGCTGGGATTTACATGTTCTGAAGCCTTCCTTATGTGGGGACTCTTACATATTGTATTATTATTATTTTAATTGCAAATTTTAAATTCTTTTTGAGAGTAATTTTAGGTTAAGAAACATGCTACCTCTCCAAATCCAGAAAATGAACTCTTCTTAGAAGGCACCATGAAGATGCCTCCACAGACCACAAGTTACATCAAGAAGATTAGGAATGAACTTTGGGTGTGGTTGATTGAACTGAAGGTTGATGAACATTTAATTTGTTTGTATACTCTTATGCCAAAGGGGACTGCCCCTAACTGGCTTTTTGTTCATGTGCCTAGCAATTATTGGTTTTGTTCTCTTTTCCTCATCCTCAAATTATTGTAATTTCAAAGATGGTATGTCTACAAGACCCATTGGAGAGACTAGTCTTTTGCCGGTCTCAGGGGGCAAAGTATGATTGAAAATCTGTTACAGTAAGAACGAACTACATGTCCCAAGAGCCCACTTATTTCTTGTCATCATGTACTTCCTGTAGACAGAGGATAAAGGGCATGGACTTTGGAGGCTCCTCCTCTCTGATGTAGAATCAGCATTGATGGTGGTGAGTGAGGTTGACTAAAAAATGGCTAACCAGCCATGGGCATGTGGTCTTTATTTTGTATCTTCCTTATTCCTTGATTTCTAATGATCATTAATAAGTCTCTTAAAATATAATAATATTATTGAGATTTAATTTTAACTTTTACAATATGCCTGTGTAGCCCCTGTATGAATCAGTAGCTTTGAACACTTGTTAAGGGCAATGGGCCACCATGAATGAACTGGCTCGTAGTGACTAAATTCTACCCGATAATTCAGTAATTCCTCCATTAGACGCACCATTGGTATGGTGAAGCCCTGCAATCAGTTTTCTACATGTTACTCCTCTAACCTGAAATGCATCATCATAATTTCTGCTCTGGGAATTGGCTTAGGAATCTTTTCCTTGCACCAAGGGAAGACCTGTAAACACAGAGAGCACACACTTCCCAGGAGGCCACACAAGAGAAATTCCCTAACAGATAGTTTAACCAGAAAATTTGGGAGCAGAGATGTTATCCTCTCCCATGGGAGCCAGTTTCCTTCCTCCAACTTAAACTTGTTCCTGGCAATTCAAACTAAGATCATATGGCTTTGGAGGTCATCAAAGTTGTCAGGAATCTAGTCATACCATTTCTGTTCTATAATATAGGGCATATACTCCCTGCCCTGCAGGGAAGGAATCAAAGACTATAGCCCAAAGGGCATGGCCTTCAGGGTCTGTTCTTTCATTGAGACTACAGTTTGATGTTATACAGTCCTTGCTAAAATGTATTCATTTTATTCAGGAGCACGAGGCTGCCTTGGGTCCCACACATGGGCAGTCTGATGAAAAATTAAAAAATAAACCCATTTCAGTAGCACTCACTAAAAGGGGGGAGAATAGCTGAAAATCTGAACATTTGCTTCCCAAGTGCATGCGAGAAGGCAGGGATGGTGCTGGTCAGAGGACCCAAATCACCCATCCTGTCACGTCTTCTTGTCCAATTTGAAATAAGACTTTTTATTACAGAGGAAACAAAAGTTTGTGGGGTTATCCTAAAAAACCAACAAACAAACCCTCGCTTGTGTGGGCCAGGGCCCCTGGTTAAGCACACCTCTCAGAAGGCAGGTCCCTTGTCAAACAGGAACATTCTTTGTCAGATCAGGTGTAATTCCACACCATCAGCCATCCCATTGGCTCTTCTTGTGTCCTGTTTTGCTCTTGGAACAGAACTAACTCATGGCCTGACAATATATTTTAGGATTAAGGGAGGTGGGAAATGTGAAAGATTAGTGCCTTTTTCCAATTAAGAGTGAATGAGTGGGAGGACTCATTCCTTCAGCCCATGGCAATACAATTTGGTACCATAATTGAATTAATTTATATTGATTGCAAAAGAATAATCCCATAGGCTGTGGATGTCTTCCCTGACCCCAACCAGGGCTATTCCCTCCCTCAGGGCCAAAGGGCCATGTGCACCTGTCCAGCAACTATTTCAATTGAAAGCATGATGGACATATTTGATCAGACACATATGAGTGTTGGACTCTCCCACATCCCCGACACTGAAGGCACAAGGGAAGATGTGGAGCATAAATATCAAAGGCATGAGAGGTAGCCTTTAAGGGATTTAGCTCTTAATTACCAGGATCAAATAAATCAGTGACCAAAAAGCACTGATTGCTTTCAGGGTCCTTTCTTAGCTTAACCAGTCCCAGTGGTCGGTCTGAAGTTTTCTCCTCTGCTGAACTCAGACCAATCCCAGCAGGCTTCTCTCAGTAACCTTGACTGCAATGACCTAGAATGGTCAGCAAGATCTGGAAAGGACCATTCTAGGAAGGCTCAATGTCTTCTTGAAGATTCTGATCCACTTGTTGTCTCTAGGCCTAAATGAATGAATGCACCACCTCTTCCTAAGACAGTGTTTGCCAATGCTCACTCCTTCCAGCCCTCTGAAAGAGAGTTAGATAGAGAGATCACATCCAGTCAGGCTTTCCTTCCTTTTGGCTGAGCTCAGGTTCTGAGGGTCTTGCCCCTACATAGTATTTTGTGCCCTACAGAAGAGAATTTCAAAAGATAACAATCCACAGTCCTGCTTCTCCCGATTTCTCATTTGGAACCACACAAGGGGAAGTATGTGAGGCCCTTTTAACTGTTCCTGGCATAGTTTTTATTTTTCCAAAACAGTCTTTCTTTCCTTTGTAGCTTTTTAACTCCCCCCTAATGACTGTGGGTATGTCAGCTCAGGTTAACACGTTGGTAACTCAATGAAGTCAGGCTGTAGGTGTTCAAATGCAGGGTTGCCTATTTCTTCTCCATTTTCTCACAGTATTCTCATGGAAAGAGTTGAACTGTTGACAAGAAAGGTGGCCAGAGACCACAGAATTGGGCCCTGAATACACATGGTGGACAAGCCATATCAGATGAACTTGCTGTCAAAGTCTTAGAGTGGCAGCAGTCAAAGGAGAAATAACAGACAGCTTCCAGGAGAGGTAGCAGGTATATAATAAGCATAGAACTGACATAAAGAAGTTACAATAAGGCAATTTGCTTTCCTTTTGTTTCAGGAATGTCCCACTCTTTGTGACCCATTGGGATTTTGTCCCAAAGATACTGAAGTGTTTTGCCATTTCTTTCTCCATCCATTTTTCCAGATGAGGAAACTGAGGCAAACAGGATGAAGAGACTTGCCCAGGGTCACACAACTAGTAAGTTTCATGGGACAGGTTTTGAACTCAGGAATATCAATTGCTTGACTCCAAGTTCAACAGTCTACCTACTGCACCACCTAGCTGCCCGACAATAATATAGCACTAGCTTTGGGGTGTCAAATCCTTCTGCAGTGTACATCTCTTTAGAGATCTGGCAAGGATTTCTGTGCATCTCTCAAACAGTACCTCTCCATCAGGGCAGGTTTTTGCAGGCACTTTCTTGACCATCCCCAGCTTTCAGGATTCACTAAGATTTCACCCAAGTTAAGCAAACATGTGACAAAACCTAACTGGAAAAGACCTCTCTAACTTAGATCTTATTGCAATAACTCTGATAATTTCATATTAATTTCATTAATGTATTAATTTAGTATTAGTATTAATGAAATTGAATACTAAAATTAAATTAGTTACTAATTTAATAGTAATTTAGTATTAGCCAGGAGTTGTTTAAGTATTGCATTGTGAAATTACAGTCACGTGAGATCTTATTCAAATAGCAAACATTCCTTAATCACAGTTTAGGATCAGGACGGAATTGCTTCTATCATGTTCCAAGGGCAATTTGCAATGAATACCTACAAGGGCATTTCTCTTATCCTTCATTTACAAATTAAGAATAATCCTGTTCTAACATATCACATATACAGTGACCAGTTCGTTCCAAACCTCAGAAAACTGTTGCCTATCCAAAGTCTCCTAACAGTTCCATATTTTCTATTAACTTCTAAGGCAAAATGACTTCTTAAAATCTAAGGTCCACTGTTACTAAGCTGGATCAAGATGTAACTGCAATAATTACTACCAGATAAAATTCTCAATATCTAAGTGATGGTTAAATAATCTCAGATGAAACTCAATCTTTATTATAAGGAAACTTGCAAGTTTTCCCACTCTGACTGGGAGTGGTTCCTTCAACAGGTGGTTTGTTCTACTGGTAAGATACTATGACCCAGGGGAAGCTGGGTGGATCAGTGGATTGAGATCCAGGCCTAGAAACAGGAGGTCCTTGGTTCAAATCTGGCCTCAGACACTTCCCATCTGTGTGACCTTGGGCAAGTCACTTAACCTCCATTGACTAGCCCTTATCACTCTTCTGCCTTGGAACCAATACATGGTATTGATTCTATAATGGAAGGTGAGGGGTTAAAAAAAAGATACTATGGCCCAGCCCAAGTAGAAAGACTCAGAGACTCATAGGAAGAAGGACCTCAGAGATAAGGATAAATTGAGGAGGATGGGGCTATTCTTTCTCCCATCTATTATTATTTTCCATTTTAAATCAAATGCAGAGCATTAAGCACTTAATGGTTTTCAAATATTGTTCTACTTCATAATAGAACAATATTCAGGGTAAGAGATGAATTACTTTTTTCACAGAATTTCTGATGCAGTGGTTTCCAAATTGGTATATACATGTACGAAAAATTGTTACGTCTGGAGACTTCCTCAGCTGCATTGGATGGCCATGTTGTCCTTTGTGCTCCAACACGCCCTAAGCACTCCACAGTGCTTTGCTGCGTCGCCCTCTCAGCTGTTGAACCTTCTTATTGGTTTCTTCCATCTGTTCAGCCAAAGCAGTCTTCACATGCTGGGTGAGCAAGGCCCTGACAAGGGGTCAACGACACTATGGCTACCCTCACAAGGTTTGGCTGGCCTGTCGAAGCCGTTGCCCGGGGTGTGGCCACTGCCACATGCTAGCAGCTACTGGGAGCTACAAGTGAGAGCTGGGTGTCAGGTGGGGGTCAGAGGCTGGAGAGCTGCCCTAGGAGGGCATGACAAGCCCTCCATACCAGAGATACTACCCCTCCCTGAGCACCCCATACATCCACTGGACCCAGGCTTCCAACGCCGAGAGAGTGGGACTGTCTCTGTGCATCAGCTTTTCCACTTCATGCACAAGTATCTTTGTGCACACTCATCTATCCTAACCCTGTCCACCCTCTTCAAGACCTGCGGTGATGGGGGAGTGGCAACGTAACAGGTGGAGGTGACCATTGGCAGTTGTAGTCACGATCCTGCACGTAGGCGGTCCATGGACCAGTGGTCTCTCAACCCTGTGGGCAGCAGGGATGTTCGGCAGCATCCTGGGCGACTGAGCAGCCCTCTCTAAGACAGCACTGCTCACCCTAATCAAGGGAGGGGACTAGAAAAGGTGTCCCAAGCATTGCCTGTGTAGTGGAGGATTACCTCCTCTTTTCTTTATTTGTATTTGCTTAAGATAAAGTTGTGGATTTCCTTGTCTTTGCTTCAGATAAAGATGAGGATTAACCTTTACCCATCCTGGGACCAAGGATGGAACAGTAAACATGAAGGAAGCAGGATAACATTTATGAAAGGCAAATTGTGATTAGGTGGGTGCCTACCCCCTTGTCTGCCCCTCTTCCCCTTGGTTGTATTTGTAATAAACGAAGGATGTGGGTTAACCTTTGAACACCTGCCTATCCCTGGACCAAGATTAGGGTTTCTGGAATGAAGAGACATAAATTCCTGTGGATTTTGTCCAAGTAGTTTTTTCCTATAAAAGTTCTGTGTGAAGCAAATAAAGTTGGCACTATTTCTCTCTTTTCATATAGTGTCCATCTCTTCTTTTGTTATTCTTCATTTCTCATTACCCCAAGTGGGATTTCACAGGACTGGCCGACCCTGTGCAGGAGTCCTACACTTAGCTCTACAGCCTGCCCTACAAACACTCGGTCAGCACACCACGGCTGGCGGGTCATCCCTTTAAGTGGTCGAAATCAAAGAAAACAAAATACAAAGAAACTCCTCCTAGGAGCATGGAACATCAGGACATTACTTGACAGAGAGAATACCCCAAGACCTGAGAGAAGAACAGCTCTAATCGGTAAAGAACTGGCGCGATATAACATCGACATCGCAGCCCCAAGTGAAACATGCTTACCAGAAGAGGGATCACTCAGCGAACCCACCACTGGATACACCTTCTGGAAAGGTAGAGCCTCAAATGAAGACAGAATCCACGGTGTTGGCCTGGCCATCAAGACCAGTTTCCTCAAACAGCTGCCAGACTTGCCTGTGGGCATCAGCGAGAGGCTCATGAAGATCCGTTTGCCTCTCAGCAAAGACCGGTATGCCACAATCATCAGCGCATATGCCCCAACACTGACCAGCACAGAGGAGACCATCGAGCAGTTCTACTCTGACCTGAGTCCCGTCCTGCACTCAGTGCCCACAAATGACAAGCTGATACTACTGGGAGACTTCAACGCCCGCGTTGGCCAGGACCGTGAAAGATGGAAAGGAGTGCTCGGCAAACACGGCGTGGGCAAAATGAACAACAACGGCCTACTGCTACTCAGCAAATGCTCAGAGTTCGAACTCACCATCACGAACACTGTGTTCAGAATGGCGAACAAATGTAAAACAACGTGGATGCACTGACGATCAAAACAGTGGCATCTCATTGACTACATCATTGTAGGCCGGCGAGACATCCAAGATGTAAAGATCACCAGAGCCATGAGAGGAGCTGAATGCTGGACAGACCACCAATTGGTTAGAGCGACTATTCAAATATGCATTGCGCCTCGCCATCCAAAATGCGCCCAGACAGTTTGCGCATTTACAACTGAGTCATCTTAGAGATCCATCTTATTTGCAAACATTCCAGTCCTGCCTGGACAACAAGCTGTCTGCCAAGGGACCACTCACTGGAAGCTCAACTGAGAAATGGAACCATTTCAGAGACACAGTGAAGGAAACATCAAAGGCAGTCCTAGGCCCAAAACGACTCAACCACCAGGACTGGTTTGACGAGAACAACACTGCTATTGAAGACCTATTGAGCAAGAAGAACAAAGCCTTTATGGAGTGGCAAAATAACCCAAACTCTGCTCCTAAAAAGGACAGATTCAAGTCTCTCCAAGCCACTGGGCAGCGTGAGATCAGGAAGATGCAAGACTGATGGTGGGAAAAAAAGGCAGAAGAAATCCAGCATTTTGCTGATACGAAAAACTACAAACAATTTTTCAGTGCCCTTAAGACTGTCTATGGGCCATTAAAACCCACCACCACTCCCTTGCTATCCTCTGACGGTGACACTCTCATAAAAGATAAAAAAGGCATCAGCAACAGGTGGAAAGAACACTTCAGTCAGCTTCTCAACCGACCCTCTTCAGTCGACCAAAGTGCCCTTGACTAGATCCCCCAAAACCTCTCCATTGAACAACTTGACTTCCCTCCTTCAATAGAGGAAGTCCAAAAAGCCATTAAACAAATGAGTGCAGGCAAGGCACCCAGTAAAGACGGGATCCCAACCGAGGTGTACAAGGCCTTAAATGGAAAGGCGATCCAGGCATTCCACATAGTGCTGACCAGCATATGGGAAGAGGAAGACATGCCCCCAGAACTCAGAGATGCCTCCATCATAGCCCTATACAAGAACAAAGGTGCATGAGCAGCCTGTGACAACAACAGAGGCATCTCACTATTCTCCACTGCTGGAAAGATCCTCACCCGTGTTATACTCAACAGATTCCTGTCATCTGTTTCAGAGCAGAACCTGCCTGAATCACAATGTGGCTTCCGACCAGATCGCAGCACCATCAACATGGTCTTCACAGTGAGGCAAATGCAGGAAAAATGCCTTGAGCAGAACCTGAGTCTCTACATTTTCTTCATAGACCTGACAAAGGCGTTCGACACAGCAAACAGAGATGCATTGTGGGTGATCCTCAGCAAGCTCGTTTGCCCAGAAAAATTCATCAAACTGATCCAGCTCTTTCATGTCAACATGACAGGGGAAGTCCTATCTGGTGGAGAGACTTCCGATCGCTTCCACGTCTCCAATGGCGTGAAACAAGGCTGTGTCCTTGCTCCGGTACTATTCAACCTATTTTTCACCCAAGTATTATGACATGCTGTGATGGATCTAGACCTGGGCGTCTACATCAAATACTGACTAGATGGCTTGCTGTTCGACCTTTGCCGCCTGACTGCAAAAACAAAGACAACAGAGAGACTCATCCTGGAAGCTCTCTTTGCAGATGACTGTGCTCTCATGGCCCACCAAGAAAATCATCTTCAAACCATTGTGGACAGGTTCTCTACCACAACAAAACTGTTTGGCCTGACTATCAGCCTCAGCAAAACAGAGGTGTTGTTCCAACCCGCACCAGGGAGGCCAACGAACCAGCCATGCATTACAATCGATGGCACACAGCTTTCTAACATCAACACTTTCAAGTACCTGGGCAGCACCATCGCCAACAACGGGTCCCTAGACCATGAGATTAATGCCAGGATCCAAAAGGCCAGCCAGGCACGTGGGCGGCTGCGCTCCAAAGTCCTCCAACACAGCGGTGTAAGCACTGCAACGAAGCTCAAAGTGTACAACGCAGTGGTCCTCAGCTCAGTATGGTTGTGAGACATGGACACTGTACCGGAAGCACATGAAACAGCTGGAGCAATTCCACCAATGCTCCCTCCTGTCAATTATGAGGATCCGATGGCAGGACCGAATCATCCAACAGGAAGTCCTCGACAGAGCCAACTCCACCAGCATCGAAATCATGGTCCTCAAAACCCAGCTACGATGGTCTGGACACGTCATCCGCATGGACCCACAGCGAATACCAAGACAGGTATTCTATGGTGAACTGTCAGCTGGACCCAGGAAACAAGGTCGACCAAAGAGAAGATTCAAGGATCAGCTAAAGTCCAACTTGAAGTGGGCTGGCATGACAGCAAAGCAACTAGAACTCGCTGCCTCTGACAGAAGCAGCTGGCGAATCCACATTCACCATGCCGCCGCCACCTTTGAAGATGAGCGACGTTGACGTCTTGCCGCTGCACGTGAACGCCAACACCAGGCCACACCCGCACCTCCCGTAACAACTGGCGACCCATGCCCCATGTGCCACAGACTGTACGCCTCAGCCTTTGGACTTCAAAGCCACAGGAGGGTACACCGTAGATGAAACTGCACAAAGACAAGATTCATTCTCGGTCACTGAGAGACGACCACTACTACTACTATATACATGTATGCATATACACATATTTATATATACATATGTGTATATATAGAGAGAAACATAGTAATAATCCATGAAAGAAATATATGACAAATCAGGTGATATCAGTTTAGTAATTAGTTATACACAAAGTCATTCATTTTAACACTTTACTTATTTTTGCATGTTATACTGTTTGAATTAAAGATCAGTACTGAGTACTTACACTTAGAATCATTTTTGCAGTGCCTTCCATGTGTCAGATATCATGCTAAGCAGTTTACAACCCTGAGACCCTCATAACTGTAGGAATTAAGTGCAATTATTTACCCTCTTTACAAATTAGGAAACTGAGGCAGAGAGAGGTAAGGTTTTAATTTCTTTGTTTGTGAAATCAGATTTTAACTTGATTTTCCCTTACTCATGCATTCCCAGTATTTTTAACCTTCATGCCAAATAGCAAATGTTTTGTTGCAATAAGTCCTGATTTAACACAATTAGCATCTCCCTGTAAATGAAACCACATGATTTAGTTTCAAGACAGATTTCATCTAAATCAAATCTGGATTCATAATTATGAAAGGTAACAAAGACCATTAGCTGGTTGTCCTCAAAGTTCAGAGCCATAACAACTTGCCATTTTCTTTATTTTTCCAAAATCACTCAATAAGCAAAAATAATTCCTTTGTGTTCTTTACCTAACCCTCCTGGATCAAAGTATATAATGGCCTCAATTTTACATAACAGGCTCCTCCCACACAGTGAAACAGGTCAATTGTGTATGATGAAAATGAAATGAAAGTATATCAGAGGTCCAACAAATCTTTAAGTTGGATAATTAAGGGCCACAACCCATTCCTTACCTATAGACTTAAGACTAGCCCCTGGGGAAAGTTTCAGGGGAACATCTCAGCTCCTGAGACAGTTGCCTCAGAGGAGTGATGGTGAACCTATGGCACAGATACCAAAGGTGGCACCCATAGCACTCTCTGTGGACATGCATGCTGCCCTCTTCCCCCTGCCCTCCCATTAGAGTTTATTACTAGAAAGGCATAGGGACTTGGGAGGAGCTTCTCCCCTTCACCTCTCCACTGTGCCTGATGATATTTCTTCACATCACCTGCCCCTCTGCCCAGTAGCCCAATGGGAGCTCACAGTGGGTAACATGGGAGACTCATAGGCAGCAGAGCTGGAGGGGAGCAGAGTGCTCAGGCCATTCCCCTCCCACTCTCTACACTACATCAGGAAATCCTGCATTTCACCCACCCCTCCACCCAACAGTCCAATGGGAACACTTTCTCCCTCCCCTATGTGAAGTAATGGGGGGCAGGGGACAACCTACACTCAAGTGGGGAGGGGTGTGGCATGTGATCTCTGAAGGCAAATGGGCATGGCACTCTGTCTGGGGGCAGGGTGGAGCCTGGCACTCATCTCTAAAAGGTTCTCCATCATTGCCCTAGTGGATAGTAAACAAACAAAAGGATTCCCATTTACCTTGTACTCTATCAAAGGCTCTTTATCAGCACCAGAATCCCTTCTCACATTTCCAAGAAAAGTCCATAGTTCCTGATCACTTCCCTTCTTCTACCATTGTAAAAACTCACTCCTATCATTTCTTACATAGAACAGCATAGTAGTTGCAGGAGCCAAGGTGAGGGTACAGGCATGTGTGCCCCTTTCAAGTAAATTGGAGGATGTGTCTCTCTTCTGGAGGCCTTGTCTTGCTGGCATTTCCTATAGTTGCTCTTAAAGCAAATCTGGCCATTTCCACATCCTTTTGTCAATTTGTGATTAGGAGGAGTGCAGGTAAGAGAATACACGAGAGAAAGAAACTTGTGACAATGCTAATCAGTTTGAAGTAATTCAGAATGTCATCAACATTTCTAATCTCTTCTATGACAGAATCATTGTAACTGGGTTACTGGGAAATTCTTAGAACACCTGTAAAGGAGCAGATAGGACCAGGACTATGACAATAAGTTATTTTCATCCTTTCAATGATGCCCAATTTTGACGCTTCCACCTTGCACAATTCTTACCTTAAACTAGTCAAACCTGGATTCCATAAAACCTGTCAAGAGGTCGAGTCCCCATTCTCAATCTGTCCAGAATTCTTCCTTGGCCATTTTGTCACTCCAAACCTTTCCTTTTCTTGGACCCCTGAGATCCATTGAAGACAAAATTGTTACATTGAATTTCACTCATCATTCATTTCTTCAACAGTCATCGAGCATCTATTCTGTGAAACCATAACATAGTGTGTAATATAGCATAGTGGAAAGAGAACTGCATCTTTTGTAAATGGACCTGGGTTCAAATCTTCAGGCTGGCACATGTAACTTCTAGAACCTTAGACAAATTAATTGACTTCCCTTGAGTCTCACTGTCTTTATCTATAACCGAAAGGGAGTGGAGGAGATGAAATGTAAAATCCCTCTGGTGTATAATTCCTTTGGATATCTATTCAAAGTACCATTATAACCATAATCAAACTGTTTTCTTGTAAAATATCCAATTCCAAACACAATAATCCCTCACATAAGGAGAAAGACCTTGGTTCAAATTCCCACTTCTGGCATTTACTGACTCTGAGACCATGGAAAAGTACCTTAAGGTCTATTAACCTCAGTTTCATCATTTTTAAAATGGGATTAATATTACCTCAAGTACCTAGCACATAATGTGGATGTGAATTTAAAGTAAAATAATTCAGGTAGAGTGCATTGAAAATTATAAAGCATGATATGAAAGTTATTTATTCTCCTTCTTCTGTGATTGATGGCTAGAAAGGATTTTAATACAGCTCATTTCAGCCTTCTAGCATCATCATGGTATTTCAGAGTTGCCAGGGTGATAGGTTGAGCTCATTGAGCGAGGCATTGATAGATGGGCCAGTGACATTCCTTAGGCTTCAGGTTTAAGCAAGAGGTGATAAAAATTCTATGAGCAGCAGACATTAGGACTTGGGGGAAAGTTCTTTGCTTTTAACATGAGAAATGGATGTTAGCTCCATTTCTTCCATCTACTTGCTCTATACTATTAGGAAAGTTCGTTCACTGCACTGAAGTTGTTTCCTCATCTTTAAAATGGCTCAAAGGATACATGATATAGAGCTGCTTTCAAGACTTTTAAAGGCTGTCTTGTGAAAGAGGAATTACTTTTGTTCTCTTTTTGTCCTAAGATGGCAGAAACAATAAGGATAATTCCTTTGGATCTCTATTAAAAGTACCATTATAACCATAATCAGACTTATAAAGTTGTTGTTAGGTTGTTTCATTCACATCTGAATATTCCTGATCACATTGGGTGTTCTTTCAAAGATATTGAAGTGGCTTACTATTCCCTTCTCCACCTCATTTTACAGATGAAAAAAAAAACAAAACTAGAGAAACTATGTTGAGTGATACCTGGGATCACAAAGCTAGGAGATGTATAAGACCAGGATTTGAATTCAGGCTCTCCTGACTCCAGGCACAGCATTCTATTCACTGCTTCACCTAGCTGTCTGTAGCCAAGTCGAATCCCACAAAGAGAGATTTCTAACAATAAATCCTTGTGCAAAGTGGAAGTTCTTGCTCAAGAAAGTGGTGGTTCCTCCTTTTTTGAGGTCTTCAAGCAGGAGTTGAATGGCCCCTTGTGAAGAATGTGACAGAAGATGATCATATTTAGGTAAATGTTGGATATGTGGTCTCCAAGGTCTTTCAAATCGACCATTTCATGAGTTTGAATGCTGCTATGTGGGAGTGCAATCACTGTTTCATTGGAAAGAAAATTGCCCATTTTGATGTCATTCAGATTAACAGTTCTTTTGATCAGATCACTCCCTTTGGATTTGATTGTTAGCCTATAAAGGTTTTTGTTCATCAGGGGAATTTGTGGTTCCATTACAGCTAGCTAAATGCATGGCTAATGTTTTCACAGCACTGGTAAGTCAATTTGGATGGGAGGAGAGTTGGTCAAGACAATTTTCTTTCCTTAGAGTCTGTTTCTTAGCAGTTAGAGAGTGAATGTGAAGCCAAAAAAAAAACAGGGGTTCAAGCCTTGCTTCTAAAATAGTGGCTTGGATAAGTATTAATATCTAGGTGTGTTTCCGGTATGATGTTTTCCACCTTCTTTTTCAAAGAGGTCCAATGAAATCATGAGAAAATCTCTTAACTTGTGTTTTAATTAGATTTAAATGAATCAGAGTTGCACAGTTGTCAGCTTTATTCTCTCTTCCAGAATCATCAATGCCCAATGACAAGACAATAATCTAAGTGACTGATGATGGTCCTGGATACAGTCGATGATCTTGGCATCTTAGATCTCTGACTGAGTTCTAAGCTCTCCACAAAGTATGCTTTCACTACTTTCATGATCAATGAAACAAATTTTCTCATGTCCCTATTCTATTGAGGCAAGTCTTCCCATGCATGGAGTAGACATCTTCCTAACTCACTGATGGCTATGTTAAATTTATGATGGCTGGATTGAATTTTTAATTTTGTTGCCAGGGATTTAATTTCTAAATCCCAAAATGAATTATTAAAGTAGAATGGAATTTATGGTAGTTTATTTTTACAATAGATGGAAGATATTAAGGAAGAGAGAAAAGGGGAGAGAGAGAAGCAGAGCTCTGATTTCCTCTGAGACAAGTAGAAATTCTAAGCCCCACCTGGGGAAAGGAGCCTCAAGACAATAGGCCTTTCTTGGAGGTTCCCACTTCCAGAAAGGACAAGGAAACTATGTCAGTTTTTCACTCACACAGGTGACCATATAAAAGTAAAGCAGTATGAGATCTCCTGCATGAGCTCCTCCAGGGGTCCAGTTCCACAGCGGAGTGTCTTCACTCCAAGTCTGAGTGTCTGTCTTCCAGTCCAACTCTGAGTGACTGAAGATCTCTCAATTGATCCTTGTGTGCCTCTGTTTCCTCTATTTAAAGATCTTTTCTCTTGTGTCACCTCCCCTATATTTTATGTCTACCAATCACAGTAGACACTCCTCTCCAGGACTGCCCACTCTTTTACACAAGGGTCACAGACCTCCCACTCAATGCATGAAATGGGTGTTCACACCTTTTTGTGGTTAGTTCATATCTTCTTGTGGTTAAAATGGGTAGAACTACTTTAAATACTGAATTAATGCTTTTGGGAATTAAAATCTAAAAATAGACAGGGGATTACAATTTTAACTTCACTATCAAGGAAGAGCTAAGTACCTTCATTGTTACAATCAGGAGATAGCCAAATCCAATCTTCACATAACTTTCAGGTCTTTCAGTTATCCTCTAAATGCCTTATTTGAGATGGTTATACCAGCGTGTTGCCACTGGCAAGCTACAACTTCTTAGAACCACAAGACAAATTTGGATGAAAGGTGGATTAGGAGCCCTGAAAATAGTCCAGAAACCCCTCATACCAGTGGTGCTTAGTAGGTTGTGAATTCCCTGAGGAAGGTAGGCAGTTTGAGAGGACCAGAACAAGTAGTTGGTGGGACAGCAACATTTTCATTCAGAAAATACTTCTTGAGCTATTTCTTGAAGGAAAAAAGCGAAGAGGCAAAGGGAAGGAAAGAATGAATTTCAGGCACGGAGAGCCAGGACAAAGTTACAGAGACTGTATCTAGAGTGCCATCTGTGGTGGAGATCCAGAAACCAACTCTTAAGAACCTAAAAGAATAAGTAAGGGAATCACGCATAAAGTGCCTGGAAAGGTAGTTTGGTGTGGAGTGATGAAGAAATTTTAATTCCAAAGAGAAGAGTTTATATTTCATCCAAAAGGCAGTATTGAGTCACTGGAGTGTATCCAGTAAGAGAACGGCATGTTCAGAGTTATGGTTAAGAAAAATAACTCTGGCAGCTGTTTAGAGTGCTGATTGGAGCATGAAGATGCATGAAGGAGAGACATCAATTATGAAGTGATTGTGATAATCCAAGCTAAAGGAAATGCATGCTTGACTCAAGATGGGAGTCGTGTCAGTATAGGGCAGGTGTCAGTGGCAAGAGATATTGTCACGGTAGAAATAGCAACAACAAAGTTTGGCACCCAAACTGATGTATGAGGTGAGGGAGCAGGATAAACCTGGGAAACTGAAAAAAAAGAAAGAAGTTCAGAATAAGGGTGGGTTGGGGGCAAAATTAAATTAGGACTTGGTCATTTCAAGCCTGAGATGCCTATTATACATGTGATTTGCCATATCTAGTAGGCAGTTGATGATAGGAGTTCAGAAGGAGATTTGGGAATTATTTAACATAATAGTGAAATCTATGGAAATAGTTCTAGACAAGGTGTCAAGAAAAGAGACAATGGCTCGTAGCCCATACTTTGGTAATATTCTAATATAAAGAAAACAATATATACAATATGTTGACATTTTTATTTAATTAATTAAAGGAAACAATATTGATACTACACCAGCAAAGGAAACTGAGTAGAAATGGTTAGAGATAGGACATGATCCCAAAGTGAGTATCATCCTGAAAACTCAAAGAAGAGAGAGTCAGGGAAAGTAGCAAAACCAAGAGGATGCTATATTCAAATGACAACATCTTTAAGATCAAACAAGGTAGAAATCTTCCCTCCAATCAAGGCAGTCACTCCCTAGGGTTCAATAGGAGAATTGATGAAGCAGGTTACCCAATTCTTGAAAAAACAAGTTAGGGACTCCTGAAAAAGGTTGAACCTATTTTTGGACACAACAAAGTGCACATTTGACTTACTTGACTGTTACATTTTTTTTTACATTGGGAAAGTATTTGAATGGGAAAAAAGTAATAGAAGTAATAATAATATTAAGAAAATAAAGGGAGATTATAATATCATTTAATGATGAACAGATGATAGAAGGTAGGTCAGAAAAAAAGAAAGGCAATAACTATAAATTGGATATATTGAATTTCTAATATAATTTTTAAAGGAATGCAAGCATGTGTAATGCAGATGTAGGGCTTTATGAGCAATTTTCATGTTTTCTTCTTTATTAATATAGAAAATATACACAGGGAAAGACTGAAATAACTGAATCCAGCAGGTTGGATTTATTACTTATTTTGAAGAGACATGTAAGCTATATATAATGAAAGCACAGACACACATGCAAATAAACATCCATTTTGCATAGAAGATGGTTCATTGGTTAGTAAAATAATTGCAGTTTTGTATGTACTTCTCTGCCAGTCTTCTATCGACTTTTCTCTGATCTTAGCAAAGCAAAATGGCTAAGGGTTCCTGTTCTGCTATGGAGGGAGGCAGTGCATGATCTACACCTGTGTTGTATATATGTGTGTGTGAATTGTGCAACAGTACACCTCTGCTGCATGATCACATGTCTTTTCAAATTTATTTCAGAAAGCTAGTTTTAAAATTGTTCCGTTGCTTGCTATGCATGAATACCTGCATCTATATCTAGAATCTCATGTTCATATATGGGTATATGTGGGTGGACATCCACTTATACATAGGTACATGTATGTAAACATGTATATGTACAGGAAATTCTACATGAACACATAAATATAGTCATGTACAAATATCAATGTGTGTGTAAATACATGTATGTACATAAATTATATATACACACTCTCTATATATCATATAATGTACACATGCAGAATTAATTGAAGAGATCATTTAGAATTTGGAGGAAATAATATTCAGTAATTTGGGGGGGATAAAGTTGAAAGGCAGATTGCCAAGGCTTGAATACAAAGTAAGATGAGAGAGGACGCCACTTGGATTGCCAAGTTTTCTGGGAGAGTCACTGAGAAATGGAGGAAGGCTTGAGGATTCCTGTTTAGGGAGATGATAATATATTGTGAAGGTTTTGAAAGATGGAGGAGATTTGGCCAAGTTCATGGAAGGTTATACAGAGGGAACTACTAGATAAGGAAAGGTCAGAGTCAAGAAAGATAAGGACTCAGCCAGCAGTTTGTGTTGATTTAGCCCTTAAAAACCCAGCAGCCTCTGCACATTGCAAAGAGAAATCATAATAGTATTATGAATATTGGAGAAACCGAACACTTTTCTTTAAAGTAATAAAATTAATCAGCCATAAGCTCAATTGTCTGTGCCACTTGCTAGAGGGCTGTTTGACTCCAATATGGCCAGGATGTTTATTGTTGACGTGTTTATTAATGAGGCTCTACATGTTTGCATAATTCCCTTTCCTTTATGATTTCACACCTTCTTGGCCACATTACAGCTGATGTCAGAGAGTGATCAGGATGTCTCCCCCTAGAGCTCATGGCAAACTGAGGTGTAAATCAGAATGTTGTCGCTTTAGACCAGTGGAGTCACAATCAGGGCTCATTGCCAACCAATGGCAAGTTAATCAATTCCTTGATGTCCTTCCCAGCACTTCATACCCAGAATGCTCTCTGAGAGTTGTTTTCAACATCAGTTACACTGGGGAGAAAGAAGTCAAGTGGGCTTTTCCTTGAGTTTACAAAAGTTTTAGTTATGTTAAAAGGCAACAAATTCTCCATTGCATTTCCGATGCAGTAGGTGGACAAATTAGATATTCATAGACTGGGAAAGGCAGCCTGTTTGGGGAACTGAGCTGTTCACACTAACACAATGCAGTCATTCTTTGAAAACTTTTGTTGACTTTGGGGACAAGGTGAACAAACTACTAGATTGCTTTGCCTTTAACATTTAACCAAGACAAAATTTCCTTGATCTCTCCATTCCCAGCCCCAAAGAGCATGTCAGCCTCTCCTGCTTGGGGCCATTTCCCAAATGTGTGACCGCATCAATTCTGGGGTGTGTATCGGGGACAAAATAAGAGACCAATGGGGGAGGTACCCCAGGGAGGAAAGATGAGGGCATAAGCATAAACTGCAAAAAGGGAGATGGTAGAAAGGAAAAAGAAAACTGTAAAATTTTAGTGGTGGAGAAACAGCTAGTTGGGCAAGATGCCAAGGCAAGCAATACAAAGATAAAACAAAAGTCTAGAAGTGAGTTGGAAAATGAAATTGCACAGATAATGGCAGACATGAAACATGACATTTATGGTTCACAAGACATGGGCACACAAAACTGCATGCAGAAAAGCAAGGAACAGATTCAATCCTTTTCGGAAAATTTCTTAGCTTGTAGAATGGGTGTAGGGAGTGGAAAATCAAACAGGGCTTGCAAATCCTTAAAACAGCAACTTAAGTATCCACACCATTCTGACAAGATAACCAAACAAGACATTGTTGCCAGACAATTTGGAGCTGATACATTTATACATCTAAGAGGGGAAAGAAAGACAAATGAGGGGAGAACTAACTTCAATCCAAAAGCCAAACAGGAAATCCTGTAACACTCAAAGAGAGCAGTTCTGGGGATGGGTTTGGCACAGATCACTACCAAAATTCCAATGACTGCCTATTCCCTGAACCAGAGACTGCAAAATAATCTAAGGAAGTGGGAACAGAAGAGAGTTTGATAGGGAAACCTCACCCAAGCAGTTCTCAAACTGAAATGAACACAAACACAAACCTTTCCTCTGAGCAAACTGTTAGCTCACAGATAGCAGTGGTCCAAAGTGATACAGAGCTAGTTAATAATGGTGGATCGAATGAGGGTGGAATAACTAAAGAGGGGATGGTAGATGGCACTATAATATCTAAAAAACCTGAAACATCTACTCCTTATATATGTTCATTACAAACCCTGGGGCAATAAAACGTTTCTGATGATAATAGGAAACCTGTGTATGTAAACACCATAATAACTAATTTACAAAAGACTCCAGAGTCATATCTTGGGACAGAAGTGGGAGAACAAAAGTACACACCTCTCAGTGATACAGGTGAGAGTGGATTTGTATTGAAGTCATTCCCAGAAGATAACACCATAGAGAGAATGGTTTCTATGTCAACATATTCACAAGAGGGAGTAGATAAACAAGAACCAGATCCAAAAGATATGGTAGCACCTGTGCATTCCAGTAACATAATAGCAGATCTGCAGGAAGCAGTAAACCCGCGAGAATCAAATTTGTCCCCACATAACACAGAATTACAGCATATTACTGGGCAGCATCTAGAAAAAATATTGGAAATTGTCAACAAGGAATTTAGGACTCCTAAACTTGTGGCCTAGTGGGATCTGATGAACCCCAATTTTAGATTTAGCTTGTAGATTGGAGACCCCCAAAACTTTCCTTGCTCCCTGTTCCCATGAGAATCTACCCTGAAGGGAAATGATAATCCTGGTTGGGTGAGATAAGCATATGCTAAGGGATTTCTTTGTTTTAGGTAGCATCCCTATTGTATTAGAACCTTTCTCAGGAAGATCAGACCTGGGCATGAACCATCCTTTAGTAACCATTGTAAGCAGCCCCCTTCTCTTGCACCCTAGCTTCTAGCTATGATTGTATCTTGTCAGTGTAGTTTGAACACTCCCATTTTCCTTGTAGCCATAGTGATGTCAATCATGTTTCCCTGCCCCTGGATTTCCCAGAGGGTATAAAGGTTCCCCAAGTTCTTTTGTTCCCCTGAGTCCATCCTGAGTCCGTGGCAGTCCCAGGGGCTAGTGACCAGGGCTTCTTGCCTCTGTGCAGTCATGGGAAGCAGCTCTGTTGTCGCATTAGTAGCGCTGACCCCTTTTCCCTTGATTAAAGAGTGATTTTCACTATTTAATAGTTCTGCGTTTTTTCTAGTTGACAAAATATAGAAATCAATGAAATAGGGTCAGACCAATACACAAAGCCTGATTTAACAACATCTGACACAGAATTACATGTCACTTAATGAAAGCTAGTGAAAGATATGCCGAGTACAGAAATCAGTGACCAAGAGTCAGACTCAGACCCAGATGATGCAGTACCAAATGGTACAAAAATAGTTGACCAAAACAGTGATGTATATTTTATTTTATTTTTAGTCAATATAGCATATTATTCCTTGGTTACATAAATCATATTTTCCCTCCCTTGCCTCCCCCCAAACTTCCATTAACCAATGCGCAATTCCACTGGGTTTTACATGTGTCATTGATCAGAACCTATTTCCATGTTGTTGATGTTTGCACTAGGATGTTGTTCATTTAGAGTCTACATCTCCAATCCTATCCCTTTTGACCAATGTAATCAAGCAATTGTTTTTCTTCTGTTTCCAGTCTCATAGTTCCTCTGAATAGAGATAGTGTACTTTCTCCAAGTTGTTCAGGATCACTGCATTGCCACTAATGGAGAAGTCCATTACCTTTGATTGTACCACAGTGTATCAGTCTCTGTGTATGATGTTCTCCTGGTTCTGCTCCTTTCACTCTGCATCACTTCCTGGAGGTTGTTCCAGTCTCCATGGAATTCCTCCACTTTATTATTCCTTTCAGCACAATAGTATTCCATCACCAACATATACCACAATTTGTTCAGCCATTCTCCAACTGAAGGGCATCCCCTCATTTTCCAATTTTTGCCACCACAAAGAGCCCAGCTATGAATATTCTTGTGCAAGTCTTTTTCCTTATTTTCTCTTTGGGGTACAAACCCAGCAGTGCTATGGCTGGGTCAAAAGGCAGACAGCCTTTTAGCACCCTTTGGGCATAGTTCCAAATTGCCCTCCAGAATGGTTGAATCAATTCACAACTCTACCATCAATGCATTAATGTTTCAACTTTGCCACATCCCCTCCAGCATTCATTACTTTCTGTTGCTGTCATGTTAGCCAATCTGCTAGGTATGAGGTGATACCTAAGAGTTGTTTTCATTTGCATTTCTCTGATTATAAGAGATTTAGAACACTTTTTCATGTGCTTTTAATAGTTTTGATTTCTTTAACTGAAAATTGCCTCTTCATGGTGTGAACTTTACATTACTCCACCCTATATAGTCTAACAAAATCCAGAATGTCTACACCCATACTTAATTATTAAGCATTTAGGAGGATGGCCTAAGACAGACATGTGCTAGCAAATGACAAATCAGAAACAACTGACAGACCCCTGGGCTGTCCTAAGTCAAGTCTAAGATATCATTGTTACATGTGAGATGCAGGAAAGTGATTTAAAACCTTCTATATATGTTGCTTCACTTCCTCTCTCTGGCTCTTTGATGGTGGAGAGGTGGCTGGCGGCAGCTTGCTGAGTGTGATGGCATCTTGGTGTGGCAGCTGCTATTGTCTGGTTTTAGCGGTGAGTTTTCCTTGATACCATATTGGAGGAAGTCTAGTAACCTAGTTCAGGTGAGGCTCTTCTCTGAGATCTCTCAGAGATTAGGCTGAATTTTTCTCTCCTTTACCTTCCAAACATTATCCTCTTAGAGAAAGACTCTAATCTTCAAGCTCCTCATGGCAGAGGACTTTGAACTTGCCTGGCACAGGCCAGGTGGGAGAAATCCCATAGCTTTCCCTCTCTCTTCTCCTTGATTTCTTCCCTATATAGTGATTAAATCACCATATATTTCACACTGACTTGGGTATTTTATTTGGGATATCTCCTGGCGATCAAAACTCAAATTTAGATTAGGTGATAACACTAAATTATCTTTAAATATGTCCCTTGCCCATTTATCAATTGGAGAATGGCTTGGTTTTTTGTACAATTGATTTTCCTCTTTATAAATTTGAGTAATTAGACCTTTGTTAGAGGTTTTTCTTATGAAGATTTTTCCCAATTTATTGCTTCCCTTCTAATTTTGGTCACATTAGTTTTCTTGAACAAAATAATTTTTAATTTGATGTAATCAAAATTATTTCTTTTACATTTTGTAATTTTTTCTAGCTCTTGCTCGGTTTTAAAATCTTTCGTTTCCCAAAGATCTAACATGTACACTATTCTGTGTTCACCTAATTTACTTATAGTTTCCGGTTTTATATTCAGGTTATTTACCTTTTCTAAGTTTATCTTGGTGTAGGGCGTGAGATGTTGATCCAAACCCAGTCTCCCCCATAATGTCTTCCAATTTTATCAAATAGTGGATTTTTGTACCAAAAGGTATGACCTTTCAGTTTATCATAGACTATCTTGCTGATTCCATTGATCATCCCTTCTGTCTCTTAGCCAGTACTAAATTGTTTTGATGACCACTGCTTCATACTATAGATTGAGATCTTGGACTGCAAGGCCACCTTCCTTCACATGTTTTTTCATGATTTCCCTGGATGTCCTTGATCTTTTTTTCTTCCAAATGAATTTTATTTTTTTTCTAATGCAGTAAAAGAAAAAATTGGTAGTTCAATGGGTATGGCACTAAACAAGTAAATTGATTTGGGTAGGATTGTCATTTTTATTATGTTATCTTATCCTACCCATGAGCAATCAATGTTTTTCCAATTGTTTAGATCTAGTTTTAATTGTATGGAGAGTGTTTTGTAGGTGTGATTATATAGTTCCTGTGTTTGTTTTGTCAGATAGATTCCTAAGTATTTTGTATTGTATAGGGTGATTTTAAATGGAATTTCTCTTTCTAAGTTTTGCTGCTGAAATGGGTTAGAGATATATAGAAATGCTGATGACTTATGTGGGTTTATTTTGTATCTTACAACTTTGCTAAAGTTGCTGATTATTTCAACTAGCTTTTTAGTTGATTCTCTAGGATTCTTTAAGTAGAACACCATGTTATCCTCAAAGAGTGATAACTTTGTCTCCTCATTGCTAATTTTAATACATTCAATTTCTTTTTTTCTCTCTAATTGTTACTGCTAGTGTTTCTAGTACAATGTTATATAGTAGAGGTGATAATGGGCTTCCTTTTTTCATTCCTGATCTTATTGGGAATGCATCTAGTTCATCCCCAAAAAGATGATGTTGGCTGATGGTTTTAGATAAATACTCTCTATTATTTTTAGGAAAGGCCCTGCTATTCCTATGTTTTCTAGTGTTTTCAATAGGAATGTTGTATTTTGTCAAAAGCTTTTTCTGCATCTATTGTGATAATCATGTGATTCTTGTTGGTTTGCTTGTTAATATGGTCAATTATGTGGATGGTTTTCCTAATATTGAACCACCCTTGCATTCCTGCTATAAATCCTTCCTGGTCATAGTGAATAATCCTAGTGATCACTTGCTGGAGTCTTTTTGTTAGTATCCAATTTAAGATTTTTGCATCTATGTACATTAAGGAGATTGGCCTCTAGTTTTCTTTCTCTGTTTTTGACCTGCCTGGCTTTGGAATCAGTACTATATTTGAGACATAAAGGAAATTTGGCAGAACTCCTTTGCTTATTCTGTCAAATAGTTTGTATAATATTGGGATTAGTTCTTCTTTGAATGTTTGATAGTATTCAGTTTTTAATCCATCTGATCCTGGAATTTTTTCTTAGGGAGTTCTTTTATGGCTTGTTAAATTTATTTTTCTTATATGGGGTTGTTTAGATAATCTATTTCTTCCTCTGTTAGTCTAGGCAATTTATATTTTTGTAAATATTCATCCACATCACCTGGATTACCATACTTATTGCCCTATAATTGGACATAATAATTTTAATGATTGTCTTAATTTCCTCTTCATTAGAGGTGAGGTCTCCCTTTTTATCTTGGATACTGTTAATTGGGTTTTCTTCTTTCATTTTTTAAATTAGACTGACTAGTACTTTGTCTATTTTCTTTGTTTTTTTTCAAAGTACCATCTTCTAGTCTTATTTATTAAATCAATAGTTCTTTGACTTTCAATTTTATTAATTTCTCCTTTGATTTTTAGGATCTCTAATTTAGTTATAATTTGTTCACTTTCTAGTTTTTTTAATTTGCATGCCCAATCCTCTGCCCTTCTTAATTTGTTAATATATGAATTCAAGGATATAAATTTCTCCCTAAGTACTGTTTTGACTGCATCCCATAGATTTTGAAAGGATGTCTCATCATTGTCATTTTTCTTCGATGAAATTATTGTTTCTATAATTTGTCCTTTAACCAATTTTGGAGAATTGTATTGTTAATTTTCAATTAATTTTTGATTTGCCTCTCCATATACACTTACTAATTATTATTTTTATTGCATTGTGGTCTGAGAAGATTGCATTTATTATTTCTTCTCTTTTGTTCTTTTTTGTAATGTTTTTATGCCATAGTATATGGTCAATCTTTGTGAATGTAACATGTGCTTCTGAAAAGAAAGTGTATTCCTTTTTGTCCCTATTTATTTTTCTCCACATATCTACGAACTCTAATTTTTCTAAGATATCATTTGCTTCAATTACTTCTTTATTATTTATCTTTTGGTTTTATTTATCTAGTTCTGATAGAGGAAGGCTCAGGTCTCCCACTAGTGTAGTTTTTATATTTGTTTCATCCTTGAGCTCCACTAGTTTCTCCTTTAGAAATTTGGATGCTCTGCTATTTGGTGCATACATGTTGACAATTGATATTTCCTCATTGTCTTTACTGCCTTTTTCAGGAAGTAATTACCTTCCCTATCTCTTTTGACTCAATCTATTTTTAGTGTAGATTGGTCAGATATCATGATTGAGACCCTTGCCTTCTTTTTATTATTTGATGCCCAATACATTTGACTCTATCCTCTTATTTTTACCTTATGTGTGTAACTTTCCTCATATCTGTTTCTTGTAGACAGCATTTAGTAGGATTTTTGGTTTGTAATCCACTCTAGTATTCACTTGTGTTTTATGGGAGAGTTCATTCCATTTACATTCAGAGTTTTGATTATTAGCTGTGTATTTCCCTGCATTTTGATTTTCACTCCTAGTCCTGCACCTTCTTTTATCACTTTTTATTAAACTATACCAGTGTTTTGTTTTAGTCGGTCCCCCTAATTCCCACCCTTATTTTGTTTCCCTTTCTATCCCCTCCCTTATTATTCCCCTCTTATTTTCTTTACAATCTTTTTAATTTACTCCCCCACTCTCTCCCTCCCTTGTATTGCTTCCCTCCTCACCAGTCTGTGCCTTACCCTTTTAATTCCCTATAAGGCGCAAATTAATTCTCTGCCCCAATGTATTTGATTGTTCTTCCCTCTTTGAGTCAATTTCAATGCACATAAGAGTTGAGTAGTTCCTATCTCCAACCACTTTACCCTTCCAGCGAATTGATGTTCTCACCCCTCCCACCATGAGCTTCTTTGTGACTTATACATTTACACCATTTTGTTTCTCTTCAGATTTCTCTTAGTATTAACCTCTTTTAAAAATCTCTAGTTGTATATATGCATATGTATATATATATATATTCATGTATAGATCTCTCTCTCTCTCTCTCTCTCTCTCTCTCTCTCTGACTTGGCATTTCATCCTATACAGTTTGTCACTGTTCCCTCTAAGTATAATTCTTCTAGCTACCCAGGTGTTAATAACAATTTTTAAGAATTCCCCATGTCCTCTTTTCTTATAGGGATACATATCATTTTAACTTATTGGGTCTCTTAAAAAAGGGGGAGTTGTTTTGTTTTGTTTTGTTTTTTTGCTCTGTTTTTCTTTTTCCCTCTTTCTTAATTACCTTTTGATGATTCTCTTGAGTTCTGTGTTTGGGCATCAACTTTCTGGTCTTTTCTTTACAAATGCTTGGAATACTTCTCTTTTGTTAAATGACCATACCTTCCCCTCCCCTGTAATAATATAGTCAGTTTTGCTGGGTAGTTTATTCTTTGTTGTAGACCTAGTTCCCTTGCTTTCCAGAATATCATATTCCATGCCTTTTGGTACTTCAGTGTAGATGCAGTCAGATCCTGTGTTATCCTCACTGTAGTTCCATGGTATTTGAATGACTTCTTCTTAGAAGTTTGTAATACTTTTCCTTGGTCTGGTAGTCCTTGAATTTGGCTAAAACATTCCTGGATGTTGTCAATTGGGGATAAAGTACAGGAGGTGATCTGTGCATTCTTTAAATCTCCACATTTCCTACTTGTTCTAGAATACTGGGGCAGTTTTCTTGAACAATTTCCTGTAGTATGACATTCAGACTTTTTATTTTGTCTTGGTGTTCTGGTAAACCAATGATTCTTAAGTTGTCTTTGCTGGGATGATTTTCTAAATCTGTTTTGTGAAGGAGGTGCTTCTTATTTTCCTCAATTTTTTCATTCTTCTGATTATGTTTTATAGTTTCCTGTTTCCTTGTGAAATTGCTTGCTTCTAATTATTGTATTCTGGTTTTTGAAGACTGTATTTAATCCCTGGCTTTTTGGTCATCCTTCTCCTTCTGGTCTGATTTTCTTTGGAGGTTATCTTTCATCTCCTTTGCCTCATTTTCAAGCTGATTAATTTTTGCTTTCAAGATGCTATTTTCTGTTTCTACATGACTTATCTTGCTTTTTAAGTTCTTTTCCCAGTTGTCTTCAGCCTCTCTTAATTGTGTTTTGAATTATATTCTGAGTTCTTCTAAAGCCTGTTCAATTTGCTGGAGTTTCTGTGTTTTTGCTTGCTGTTCCTTCATCCTCCTCTGTAACATTTCCTCTTTGTTCATTGCCTGGATAGAAGCTGTCAATTGTAATTTCTTTTTATCCTTCTCAATTGTTTGTTCATATCTGCCTCTTGTTTTCCCCCTGTAGTTACCTGCATTCTTACTCCTCTCATTATGTGCTGGATCTGTGGTTTGAGGTTTTTCTGTCAGCCTTCACCCTTGGAGCTTAGTCAGAAAATCTCTCAGAGCAGTTTGTGGGGGAGTGGTGTTGGATCTTGAGTTTCCCTGCCCTTTGAAGACTTGATGAGATTAAGCCCAGATGAGTTGAACTTGCAGTGCTGGTTGTGCCCTGAGGCCAAAACCTTGGGAAGGGAGGGGGCAATAGGGAGTGTGTCCATTGCTGAAAATAGGCTGTCTGCTCTGAACTTCTCCAACTGCTTCCCCACCACAACCCGCCTGTGTTTGATGCTCTGAGCCTGGCACAGCTTTGCTCTCAAGATACTCCCTCTAGACCAGCATGCTTACCCTCCCAGTAGTTCCAGTCACCACTTGTAGCTCAGGCCTCTAGTTGGGGGAGTGGGCCTGGGACCTTCCTTCTTCCTTTCCCTTAAACCCAAGATTTCTTAAATTCAGGCTTTTTAGTGGTGTACCTTTTATGTTGAGTCTAGCAGGAGGTTTCTTTGGCTCTGTCCTGTTGTTAGGTCTGGTTTTCAGTACCCTAGGAGCATTTAGTTTTTAATAGGTAAGGAAGGGCCTTCAGAGGTCTGAACTTTTTCTGCCTCTAAGCCACCATCTTGACTCTACCTCCAAAACAGTGATGTAGAACAAGAACCCTATGAGTTCATCAAGCTCTATCATAAAGTTCACAAAAATTTAGATGAATGGGATACAAATTGGCATCATGAACACCTGGCTTCAGAACAAACAACCTTTTCTGATTCTGAAGAATCAAGTGAAAATATAGGGAACTCTTTATCAGTAGAGGAAATACTGTATATTGCAGGAGTCAGTAGTTATGAAGAATTTGTAAGAAACATGACTTAGGGGACAGTAATACTGAATTGGATATAATATGATAGAGAACAAACTGAAGAAGAGAGAGGCAATATAATGCTATTATCACATTTGCTTTATCCTACCTTAAGCATCCCATAACAACCTATACCATCTATTGAGAAGACTTGATACCAGGACTTGTTTGAGTTCCATAGGGTAATAAACAACATGAAACCTTATAAGAACACAGACTGGTACTAGGCATAAGATCTGACACATGATCCACAAAGTAACCTTAATCAAACCAGGAAAACTCCTAAGCCCATAATGACAAGACCCGGATAAAAAAAAAAAAAAACTGAGACATGTCCACATACCCCAGTAGCTGGAGATGGGAAACATCCAAGATGATATTGGAGCATCTTACCCAAACTAAATCTGTTGCATGAAACCGAGAATCTAAAACCAAAAGCCCCAAAATGTATTACAGAAGAGAACTGAAACAGGTTACCCAAATCCCTCATCCTCCACCTAAAAAATATCTTTCCAGGTGGAGGAAGAGAGGGAGGGCATCCCATGGAGATACTAACTAACATTTTCATGTATCCCACATTAAACATCACTATGCCCATGATAACATGCCAAAAGACAACTTAATGGAAGTCCAAGAATCCATTCAAACACAGATGCCCCAAGAGCAACCCTTGATAAATAAACATAGAGCCCATGAATCCAACAAAATCACACAAGAAGAAATAGATATACCAAGCAGAGACAGTGAAACCAAATAGAATAATGCCCAACACAGATATTATGAATTTGGGTTAGTTAGATGAGGGAGGATTAGCATAGCCTGTGAAACACAAGAGAAATGGTTCCTTGTGAAACCTGAGAGTTTATTTGGGTGAATTTAGAATCCCTTAGAATTAGTAAACATATATACAAATCCCCATCTCAAGCCTAGACTAAAATATAATTAACTATTACAATCAACCACAAATATTATAATTGTCTTATTATCACACATTAAGAAAGATACTTATTCATTACAAAAAAAATCTTACTTGCACACATGAAGATGGCACAAACATCCTGTATAAAGTTTCAATCACATGATTTGACATATTCACTTTTACACACATGCACACATTAATCTTACACACACACACACACACACACACACACACACACACACACACACACACGATTCTGTAGTTCCAGATACATGAGATCATCTTTCAAGGTGAGATGACAGGTAAGTATGGATGCTGTAAAGGAGAAGGTGCGGGCCCAGTGAAGAGCTTCAAACAACTCCAAAGGATGGAAGACACACTGACAACTGGAAAGAACATTGGATCAAAAACATTATGGGGAAGGAACTTCAGGAAAATGGGTCACATAAGATTAATCACCGATCACATTAAGTTTACATATAAGAAATTGCATCCATATCCACACTGGAATCTACACAGGAAGAATGAAGAAGAGATCTTCAGGCAACATGAGAAGAGGCTTTCCTGAAGAAGAATAAATATGCATCCACCAGGACATATCTAGAATATGAACAAATTTCACAATGATATTAGGTACTGTGCCATAAATAAGGACAGCACAGAAATTGTATATCTGTAAATAAATCTCTGCTATAAGAGGATGTGTATATATATATATATATATATATGTGTGTGTGTGTGTGTGTGTATGTGTAAATAACATGCAACATATGTAAATGCATAGATAACTCAGAAATATACATATGTAGCATAGTAATTATCTGATCAATGGATATAGATAAAAAGGAAAGAGTTAACATACTAATCATTTACAGATAGGGACAGAGTAGTTTAGGGTGGAAAAGGGGATGTTATAACTAGAGAGGTAACAGAATAAATCAGATTTCATTAGATACAAGTTATTATATGTATACATATATATATATATAATTGTTATGAATTGTTACATTGGAATTAACATTACATAAGGCATAAGATAATTCAATTTTACTTTTGTTAAATTTTATATTGATTGCAATAGGAATAACCTTTGTATTAAGAAATTGTTATATTGTAAAACTTGTTGGCACATAATCCTATCCCTCTTCTGACAACTCATTCTTAGCATAAGATAAAAACATAGATTAGCAAATAGACAGATTAGGATAAGATTCATTATTTGGGAGGGCAGAGGTTAGATGGGAATAATACGTAACATAAATAAATTAGAATAGATGTAGAAGGCAAGTTATTGGCATGGGCTAGTGTGACACCACCTAAACAACAGGAAATTGAGGATTTTTGACAGAGGCTGGCACTAAAGAAAAAGTGCCAGGCTTAAGAGTGTGTGAAACTGATCATCTCAATGGAGGAGGGGTCCCAGGAGATTGAAATCTGGAGGAGGAAAAAGACTCTGGCTGGTATAGGAGTTGCTCTCAGTCTTGAGAAGCTGAAGAGAGATGGTAGAAAAAGACTTTCTCCTGAGAGTTACCCAGTTTTCCCATTGGTGACTGGAAATCTTTCCCCACAGCATTTCCTAATTGAAAAGAATATTGAAGAAGAAACCGGAGAAAGACATTTTAAATTTCCATCCTATTTTACTTCAGCTCCTATTGCCCTGAATCTGAACTGTGGCCAAGGGGCCAAACCCAGGGTGAGTCAACCTGACTTTCTCTCAGGGGGCTCAGACTGCCAAAGCCTGAGTTCCCCCAAAACATGAGGAGAGAGGAAAAGGATTTTAGATAGAGACAGGGACCCCTTTTTTCACCTTCCTTTCCCATTCTTTCCCTGCTAGTTATTACTTTGTATTACCCAGATTGAGTTGACATTAAAATAGTTATCTTTTCCCCAAGCTGAGTGGGAGTGAACAGATCAAAGGCAGACTCTTTGGTCTTGAGTAGTGGAGTGGGGGGGGGGGGCAGACAAGAGAGACAAGAGTGAATCTGGGAGAGCAGCCTTAGCTAAAGAGGGAAGGCAGAAGGGGGGGAATCTTCAAACCCCCTCTCCTCTCTCTGAGCCAACTTTAAACATCAGCTGGCACCCCTGAATCCTGCTTTGAGAAGGGAGGTCTGTACTCTTTATCTTTCTCTGTATTCTGATAAACAACCCCTTTGTTACAACTAAACAAGACATATAATAGCAAAACCATAGGATCATAGAAATAAATCGAGAAAGGACCTTACATATTATATTTAACATTAATATTTTATATAATAAGAAATTGAGGGGTAGAGAGGTGAAGTATCCTACCCAGGATCCCATAAATAGTAATTGTTAAGTAAAAAAAAGAATTGAACTGACCTCTACATGACCACAATGACCAACCCTGTACCAATTATAACTATGCCCCTCAACAATACTCTTTAGAGGGTCTATAAAATAGTTAGAGGTCTTTACAGATTTTGTGGATACAGACATCCATTTCCCCCAAAACTCATGTCCCCACTATTGGATTATAGATGGAATCAAGTTGTTAATAAGTTTCATCCTCCTCACTCTCACTATATTTCTTTCGATTGCCCTTAGTTTTGTTTTCTTTCATTTTTAATCAATTTATGTTGGCATCCTTTTTATTTTTTCTGTCATTAGAGTTTTCTCCACTATGTCTTTTCATATTCTGGCCAAAAAATCTATCCCACATAAGTACTTTTTTAAAGCAAAAAAGAGAAGAAAATAAGCAAGCAATGCATTGAAAAAAATAAAATCCTGTTCATTGTATATTACTTATAGATCTTTTACCTTCACAAAGGGACAGGGTAAGGGGTTGTCCTCTCATTTTTCTCCATATTGAGTCTTTCTGGATTTTCGTAATGTTGATACATTCACTTTTGGTTTGTGTCTATGTTCTTTCCATTTATGTACTTGAGTAATTGTGTATGTTGTTTTATTGTTTATAAAAATAATAACAAGGTACATTTATATATGACTTAAAATGTATAATTAAAGATACTAATCACTTTGTGATTGTTATCTCATTTGATCCTCACAAAAAACTGTGGGAAGAAGGTGTTATTATTATAACTATATTAGAGATGAGGAAACTAAGGCAAATAGAGGGTAAGTGATTTGTCCTGGGACACACAGCTAGTAAATGTCTTCAGGTGGATTTGAACACATGTCTTCCTTACTGCAGACCCAGTGCTCTATCTACTGAGTTATATAGTTGTCTAAGACTTAACAGGGAAATTTGGTACAAATATTTTTTCCCCGATGCAGCTACTTTCCTTCTTGTTATAGGTGAATTAATTTTGTCTGTCCAGAAATTTTTCAATTTCATAAAATAATACTATTCATTTGATCTTTTGTAACTATATTTATTTCTCATTCAATTAAGAATGTTGTTTTCTACCCAGAACTATCAAAGGCATACAATCAGCTTCTCTTCTAATTTTTGATAGTATGATCTTTAATATAAGAACACATATTTATGTAAAATATATTGTGCAGTACAGTAAAAGGATTTAGTCTAAATTCTGTCAGACTGCTTCCTAATGTCCAAGGCCTTTTGATTCACCTGAAAATCTGATTACAGTTGTCCCTTTCTATATCACAGTTCACTTATTGACTTCCTCATATTGTGTTTATTTTTTTAATATATCTAATTCTGAATCACAGAGTTATACTTATTGAAGCACAATGGTGGATGATGGAATAAAAGGCAACCAACCACAGTGTATCCTGGGTGCTGATTGATTCAGTGACTACAGTTTAATAAGAGTGTGGAAAGGGTTTATAGGAAAGTGGGAAGAGTTTATAAAACCTTAAAATAGATATAAATAATAAAATAAATATAATACTTGGTGGATTTTCACCTATCCTAGGGGTCTCTGGAATGTAACTCCCTCTAGAGCTAGGGATCACTGTATGTAGATAATGACCTCTTCTATGAGTCATAATAACAAAGAAATTCTGTGAATCTATTCAAATGTTCCTGTATATTAGTGATCATATTAATTCAGGAGCCCCTTCCAATATATACTTAATGACCTATCCCTGCAGACTCTTTGTATGCATCTCTTACACTTTCCCACCTGCAACTAAATTACAGTGTCCAGTAATTAGGTTGGAGACATTCCTCTTATTCTCGTGATGTCAGAAGGTTATCTGTAGAGCACTGAGACTTATCTGTAATCTCCCACTCTTACATATTACTAGCCCATCAACTCTTCCTCTTTCCCAAATAATATATTTTGATCTTCTTTAAAATTCTTCATTAATTTTATTTTGCATCCTATACACACTCACCATGTTTCTCTCCATTTTTCTTTTTGTTAAAAGCATTTTCAATTCCAAATTCACTTTTGTCATTCATTGAAACTAAAAGGGAACAAATTTGCTTTGATGTCAGGAAGAAAAAAGCAAATAAACTAATCATTTGAGTTGTTCTTAAACAGAATGGGATATCTAGAGACTTGATATGGTCCTATTTATTTGGAACACAAAAACTGGATAACTGCATGTTGTCATGTTATATTGAAGATTCTATTTTTGTATGAGTGAGTCTAGATGGCTGATGTCTAGATGACAGATAAAGAAGGAAGGTAGGAAGGAAGGAAGGAAGGAAGGAAGGAAGGAAGGAAGGAAGAAAGAAAGAAAGAAAGAAAGAAAGAAAGAAAGAAAGAAAGAAAGAAAGAAAGAAAGAAAGAAAGAAAGAAAGAAAGAAAGAAAGAAAGAAAGAAAGAAAGAAAGAAAGAAAGAAAGAAAGAAAGAAAGAAAGAAAGAAAGAAAGAAAGAAAGAAAGAAAGAAAGAAAGAAAGAAAGAAAGAAAGAAAGAAAGAAAGAAAGAAAGAAAGGAAGGAAGGAAGAAAGGAAGGAAGGGAGGAAGGAAGGGAGGAAGGAAGGGAAGGAGGAAGGGAGGGAGGAAGGGAGGGAGGAAGGGAGGGAGGAAGGAGGGAGGAAGGAGGGAGGAAGGGAGGGAGGGAATAAATTAGTTCATTAAATAACTTGTGATCATACGATTTTCCATGTATAAGAAGAACTAATATCACCAGGATGGAATAGAGTTAGTTAAGTTTAGTCAATGAACATTTATTACACATCCAAAAATGTGACAGGCTTTGTGCTAATCAGTAAGATATAAAGAAAAGGGGGAAAAATCTCTGCTCTCAATGAGCTCACAGTTAAATGGGGAAGATAAAATGTTAATAACTGTATACAAAAATATATACATATAATAAAGCAGAGTAAATATTAGAGGAATGACAAGGATAAGAAAGGACTTTATCTGAACCTGAAAGGAAGTCAGAAGATAGAGATGTTGAAGGAAACAAGAGAGTTCCAGACATGGAGGTCAAACAGTGAAAATGTCTGGAGTATAGAAATGGAGTGGGGAATAGCAAGGAATCCAGTGAAATGGAATTCAAAGTACTTGTAGAAAAATAAGTGATAAGAAGCCTAGAAATGTAGGAAGACATCATGTTATGAATGGTTTTAGTTCTAAAACAATTTTATGCTTTATCCTGGCGGTAATAGGAAGCCACTGTAGTTAATTTAATAGGGATAGCATATCAGACCTACATTTTAAGATCAGTTTGATAGATGAGTGAGGGATGGATAAGAATGGGGGCTTACTTAATAAAGAGAGAAAAATTTGGAGGCTGATGCAATAAAATAAATGACATGATGAGGGCATGAACACACATGATAGCTATGTGAGTGGAGTTAGGGGGTTAAATTCAAGAGATGTGAAATTTGAAATGTCAAGAACTTGCACATGGTTCAATATGTGAATAAGGGAGAATGAAGAAAAAAAGGGTAATGGGAAAGTTATTTTCCTGGGAAATTGGAACAATAGATGCCTTCTACATAAATAAGGAAAATTAGAAAAGGGGAGGATTCAGTTGAGAAGGATAATATTTTAATTATTGAATTTGTTGATGTTGAGGACACTCAACTAGAAATACCAAATAGGTAAATGATAATTGAAGGTGGAGATGCAAGAAGAGATTTGGGCTTGATTGATATATTGGTGCCATCTGCATAGAGCTGATACATAATCCATGGGTGATGATGAGAAGAGAAAAAAGGAAGACAGAGATAGAAAGATAGACAGAGACCGACAGAGAGATAGAGACTGAGAGAGACACATAGATATAATCATAGACAGAGACACAGACAGAGATACAAAGATAGAGGCAGCAATTCAGAGAGAAAGAGACATAGACAGACAGACAGAAACAAGTAGATAGAGAGACAGAGTCAGAGACAGACAAAGAGACAGGAACAAGAGAGACAGAGAAAGAATCAGAGATTCAGAGAAACAGAGACAGAGAGACAGAGACGGACAAACAAAGACAAAAAGTACAGGAAGAGAGACAGAGATATGCAGGGAGAGAGAGAGAAAGAGAAAGACACAGAGAGACAGACAGAAACAAGTATATAAGTACAGAGATAGAGAGAGGCAGAAAAGGAGAGAGGGACAGAGATAGAAAAAGGATCAGAAAGAAAGAGAAAGAAAAAGACAAAAAGACAGACAGAGAGAAAGTGGTCAGTGAGAAGGAAAAGTCTAGATTAGGACCTGAAGGAGCATATGCATTTAATGGGAGTTGTTTTCAAAATGAGATAGCAAAGAAGACAGAGGAGAAGTAAGAGGAAAAGAATTAGGAGGCAGTAATGTCAGAATAATTTAGAAAAGATAGTTATATCCAGGAAAAAAGGGAACAGCAATGACAAATGTAGTGGATAGATGAATAAGGATGAGGACTGAGAAAAGAATATTAGATTTGATTAAAAAAAATCTAATATTGGCCTAAGAAACACCCTAGCTATATGAGTGGACAAGTTATTTAACCCTCATTGCCTAGACTTTAGTGCTCTTCTGCTTAGGAACCAATATGCAGTATTGTTACTAAGAGAGAAAGTAAGGATTTCCAAAAACAAAAAATCACTTGTAACTTTGGAAAGAAAAGTTTCAATAGAATGGTGACTTTGCATTTTTCCAAAGTATTGATTTAGAATCATGAACCCTAGAAATTACATTTCTCAGAATCCCCTTTTTCTCTTCCTGTCATACCTTATTGATTAATTTGGTGTTCAATTTCTACTTCCATCATGCTGGTGCTCTCTCCTGGAAGTCCTGTCTCTCTGGCTTGTACCAGCATGGAGGAAGGGAGCAGTTTTTTTTTTTCCTTTAAGTGTTTTTTATTAATTCCTCTTTGCTCTAAGTGGGTTTTATTAAACAATATTAAAATAATACTTGGAGTATTGAATATTAATTTTAATCTTTACACCAGATTTTTCAAAGGATTGAGGAGTGAATGAGAGGAGAAGTGGAGGCAGCTGCTATGGTGTGCATGATTATCTCTATGCTGCTGATTCTCAGATTTACTTTTCCCACCTCATTTCCTAACATCCTGATTCATATATGCAACTGCTTAGTCCATCTCAAAAACTGCATGTCCCATATAAAATAAAAAATTCACAAATCAAAAATGATCTGGAAAATCATCCACTTTGATGATCTCACTTGTTGGTGAGAAAAGTCTGCCCAAGAGAGCTTTTAGGCTACCCCTCTTCTGATAAGCCTCTCTGAGATAAGAAAACCCCTAGACTAGTAGCACGGGGCTGAGCTTCACCCATAGATAGAAGAAAGAAGGTTCCTTGAGAGCATCTCAGACCTCCTGTGTGTACCACCACTCTGTCCCCTCTCCTTAATTACTGCTAGTATAAGTCTGTGTGTGTGCATGTGTGTATATGTGTGTGGACCCTGGTTGTCATTGGACTGAACTATCCTGACATTACCACTCAGTTAACTTCCCCTGCAAAACTAATAAATCATGTGATAATTAACATTCCAAGTGCCCCTCTTTCCTCTCAAGATCCATACCCTGGGAAGCAAGTTTAGCCAGTTCTAGTATATCTAAAACTGAACTCACTAATACTCTTCAATGTCTTTCTATGACTTTGGGGTTAACATGACTAGAGTCTAAACGCAGGACTCTTCCTCTCCTCTTCACCTAACAATATAGACTACTTCAAAAGGAAAAAAAAAACAAATTCATCTGAATGAAGGGAATCCATAGTAGGGCACAGCACTGAAGGAATGTGGGAATTGGGCATTTCTATACCATAATGGGGTGAAATAGCTTCCACCAAAACACTAGCTAATCAACCCTCCCACACCCCACCTATGGTCAGAGCCAACACATTAGAATCAGAGAGTGGGAGTGAGATGTGGGTTATGGGAGTACATCTAAGTCCTTGGCAGCTAACTAAGACCACCATGGGCCTACCTCTGAGAGCAGTTAGATCTGAGAACCCAGCAGACTGAAGGGCATGGACCTTGGGCACAGAGATAACTCAGAGAAGGGAAGGAAACAGTAGAAGCCTGGGGACATGAGAGGAGGTCTCAGGCAAAAACTGTGTTCCTTAGCTCCATACACAGAGAGCCTGCCCTCCTCACTCAGATTTCTAACTGGAAAATGGAAGGGAAAACCAGCATAGTGATGGCAAAAAATGCTCAGGAACAACAACTTCCAAGCACCAAGAAGAACAAGAAGAAAGCATTGAGCCAGGATGATTTTTATGGTGAAAAATCAGAGGAAACAGCAGAAAATAACAAAGAAGTAAATGCATCCAAACCTTCCAAAAAAAAAAAGAAATTGATGACAAGCTCTTGAAGAATTTAAATTGGAGCTCATGAGAATGATGGAGGAGCTTTGGCAAGAAAAGTAGGAAATAGTTTCAAAGAAAATCAGTTTGAAAGACAGAACTCCCAATTGGAGACCAAAATTAAATAGCTAGAAGACATGAAAAGCAGGATAGACCAAAAGATAAAAGTAGAAAATAAAAAATATTATAGTGGAAAACCAATCTTTAAAGACAAGAATTGGGCAATTGGAAGCCAATGATCTTGCAAAACAGCAAGAATTAATAAAGCAAAGTCAAAAGACAGACAAAATAGAAGGAACCATAAAATGCCTCATTGAGAAAACAAATGATTTGGAAAACAGATTGAGAAGAGACAACTTGAGAATCATTGGTCGACCTGAAAACCCAGAAATAAACAGAAATCTTGACATCATTAATACAAGAAATTATCCAACAAAAAGGCACTGATATTCTTGAACAAGAGGGCAAAATAGGCATTGAAAGAGTTCATAGAATACCCTTTACACTAAATCCTCAAAAGACAACCTCCAGGAATGTTATTGCCAAATTCAAAAGCTTCCAAGCTAAGGAGAAACTTTTACAAGAAGCCAAAAAGAGACAATTCAGATATCAAGGAGCACCAATCAGGATTACAAAAGATCTGGCAGCTTCTACACTAACAGACCTGTAAGGGATAAATTTAGGGTTGAGACTGACTGAATATAAATTTAGTTGGTCACCAGGGATTCAAATTCTAAATCCCAATGAAATAAACAAGTCAGAATGGAATTTTATGGTGGTTTATTTACAACAGAAGAAAGAAATTAAGAATTAGAGAGAGAAGGAAAAGGAAATTGATCTCCTCCAGACTGATCAAAGGCAAGCAGGAATTCAGAGGCCTCAGACAAAGGGCCTCTCTAGAAAGTGAAAAGAAAGGGGAGACAGCCTTATCACTCACCACATGACTCTCTAAATGAAAGCAGTCTGAGGTCTCATGATGAGTTCCTCCAGGGTTGAGTTCCACAGTCAAGTCTACAAAAGCCCTTTCTCACAGGAAGTGACATGAAATATAAAGGCAATTCATTACATCACTTCCTGTGTCTCACATGTACCAAATGGTGGCTTACACTTGTCCTAGGATAACCCAGGGAGTTAGTCAGTTTTTTTCTGATTTGTCACTTGCTAGCACATATTGGTCATAGACCATCCTCCCCCAGACTTAATCCTTAAGTGGGGGTGTATGCATTACTAGTTGCTAGAATTCTAAAGACTAAGCAGGGTGGAGTAAAACTAAAATTCACAAGCCCCCTTGATGATGATTGGGGGACTAGTCTCCCCAATTGAACACTAAACATAATCTTCTTGTACCTATAAAATCTTCTAACTACAGGTGCATATAAAATTTCACCTTCTCAGAGGAAACTACAATAGTTAGATATAAGAGGGAAATAGAAGAGAGAGAGAGATGGCAAAACCAATGTCTTGCTGGGAACTTTGACAAAAACCAATTGGGGAAAGTCCCCTTTTGGCAAAAGCGTGTACATTCAAAATAAATGTTCAATCAACCTTCAGTTCAATCAACTGCATCCCAAGATTTAGTCTGGATCTTCTTGATGTAGTGTATGTTTTTCAGGCATCTTTCTGCAAACACTTAATTATCTGGATTTTAGGAGGTAGCTAGTTTCTTTCCTTGAAGATCTTTCTCGAACAAAAATTTTAAATCTTGGATTTTATGAAAATACAATCCCCCCTGAAGTGGGTGTTGAGAAAGACCCAGTTCAGCTCATGATGCAAGGTTTAGTTATGGACTGTGTGCATCAATTATCAAAAGAAAAACAAAAAAAACATAAAAGAAGAAAAAACAAGAAAAATTAAACTTTTGGAGAAAGAAAAATTCAAAATCAGAATCAAAATATAAAAAATCTATGTGTACAAAATTTATAGAAAGCAAGAATAAATTCATAATAGGTCCTCATATTAGGGTTTAATAAATTTCTAACAGGCCCTTGTATTAGGATACAATTAAAATAATTTCTATCCCACAAGTCTGTAGAACAGAATGCAGTAATATTTCACTTACCTATTTGCAGCCAAGACTACAGGAAGTTGCCATACTATAAGAGAGAAAAAAGGACTCGATTTTTTGTGTGTGATAGGGAAGTGTCATTCACTAGTCTGATTTTACCTTCATTCTCAGGGATAGGGGGAGCTAGGATGATAGCCAAACTTCAGTACTTGTCTGTGAGTATTTCACAAAGAGTGTGGATAGAAGGAAGTCATATACCTTAATATATGTCAAGCGTTGCAACCTTGAGTCTCACACTGCATTCATGTCTTTTTCTATTGGCTTAGAAGTTCATCAATGCCATCTTAAATGGTTTGTTCCTTGTTGACCTTGTGCTCCTTGGCACTGTATAGTGGCTCTTTTGTTCCCTTCTCCTGATATCAGACACAATCACTAATCACAGTCCCATAACATTTATCAATAAATGGGAGGTTTCCATAGTCTAAAGCTTTTTGTGTATGTATTAATATTATAGAAAGTATATATATATATATATATATATATATATATGCATATATATAACTTTTATTACTGCAGAATAAAAATGAGTATTGTTTGAATGTACCTCAAGTACAAAAAATGAGTAAAAGGAAGAAAAATCAAATATTCTAATCAAAAAGAAAAGAAAAGCAATAATAAAAGCAAGGAAAGAAATTCAGGAATTCAATGTGTTCCCTAAAACAGTATCCACTAGTCTATGGATTATTATCTCCAATGCATGTGATAGTATACAGTCAATCAATTTCAATAGAAAATGCTCTCTTTACATGTGAGCAATGAATCCAAGAGTCCTTCTCTCCAATTTTTATAGATGTTGGAGTAGTTATCAATATTTGGAATGGACCTTCCCAGGAAGACTGAGTTGCTCCAGGACACTGCACTGGAAGTTCTTTATATACACCTTGTATCCTGATTTCAAGGCTTACAATATGATATTCAGAAAGGCAAGAGAATTGGGTTTTCAACCAAGGATTATCTACCCATCAAAACCAACTATATACTTCCATCAAAATGTATGGGCATTCAAAAAAATAGAATATTCCCATGTATTTGTAAAGAAAAGACCAGAACTAAATAGAGTTTGATATCCAAACACAAAAATCAAGAGAAACATGAAAAGGTAAATAACAAAGAGAGGGGAAATTGTTTTTATTTAAATTTTCTTCTTTAAAGGCTTCAATAAGGTCAAATTGTTTATATTAATATATGGGAAATGTTATTTGTAACTCTTAAAAATCATATACACTATCATAGTAATTAGAAGAATAATTCATAAGTAGAGATTAGAGTAATAAATGGTCTAAGATGATATGCAAAAAAAGAAAAATGTGGGGAGGGGAAAAGAAGGTGGCAGAAAGAAAAACTTGAAGGAATAAGATAAATAGGATAATCTATATCACACAGAGAGGCACATGGGAAGGGGAAGATAATACTATTATAAGAAGAAGAGTAAGAGTAATATTTAAAGCTTACTCTCAGTGGAATCAATTCTGAGAGAGAAGAGCATCTAGATTTATTGGGGTACCAAATTCTATCTTACCCTTGTTGTGGTGAAAATTTCACCTTTTAAGATTGTTATAATATTGAACAATGGCCGCCAAGGAATTTACTTATGAAATTCCTAAAATGAAACACTCAAGTTAGAATGGAGTTTATGGAGGTTTAATCACAATGGGAGTAGGGAAAAGGAGAGGGAGAGAAGGAGAGAGGAGAAAAGGGAAAGGGGATTACTCAACCTCTGACCAAGGCAGAGGGAGTTTAGGCCCAAAGGCCAAGGTGGAAGGAATCAGTCCTTGACTCACGTGACCTATCTGAAGGGAAGCTGTCTGCGGGCCACCTCTCTGTTCAAGCTTCTAACATGAACTCGCGTCTCTAGCCCTCTCTACAGGAAGTCAGCGAATTCCAGAGGCTGTTCCCTACCTCACTTCCTGTGCCTCACAAGTGCCAATTGTGGCTCTAGCTTGGCTTAGGACAGCCCAGGTGGGCAGTTAGTTATTTCTGATTTGTCATTGACTAGCACATGCCCATGTAGTGTGGGTGTGCACAGTTTTTTGGGTGCTAGACTAAGATGGAGATTTTAAAATTCACAATCCCCCCTGATGATAATTGGGGGACTAGTCTCCCCAATTGATCACTAAACATAAGCATACTGCATCCCCAAAAATTCTAACTGTAAGTGTATACAAAAAAATTTACCCACTAATTGGAAAACTATAATAGTTGTAGATATGGGGAAATAGAGGAGAGAGAAGGACAGCAAACCAATGTTTTGCTGGGTGCATTGACAAAAGCCAATTAGGGGGCAGTCCCCTTTGGCATAAGAGTGTACATTCAAAAAATGTTCAATCAACCACAACCCAAGGTTCATTCTGGATCTTCCTGTAGTGAAAAGGTTTAGATATCTTTCTGCAAACAGTTCATTCTCTGGATTCAGTTAGTTAGCAAACTTCTTCTCTGAAGATTTATCTCAAACAAAATTTAAATCTTGGATTTGATGAAATACAATCCCCCCTGAAGAAAGTGTTGAAAAAAACACTGACTCCAGCTGAGGATGCAAGTTTTAGTTGTGGGGGTGTGTGAGTTAATCCAAAAGGAAAACAAAACAAAATGAAAATAAAATTAAAAAAATCAAAAGAAGAAAAAGGGAAAAAATAAGGAAAAAATATAGACCCTTTATATATACATATATTTATATTAAAGAATTCAAAATCAGTATCAAAATATCAAAAAAAATCTATGTATACTAAAATTTGAGAAATCAAGAATAAAAATTTTTTTTTTCCCCACAGGCCCCTGTATTAGGGTCCAGCTAAGTAATTTCTAATCCCACAAGTCTGTAGGACAGAATGCAGCATATTTTACTTCCCCATTTGCAGCCAAGGCTACAGGAAGTTGCCATACTATAGGAGAGAAAAAAGGACCAGATTTTTTTTTTATTTATGTAGGGAAGTGTCTTTCCCTCGTCTGATTTTACCTTCATTCTCAGGGATGGTGGGAGCCAGGATGGTAGCCCACCTTTGGTACTTGTCTGTAGGTATTTTCACAAAGAGTGTGGATACAAGGAAGGCCTACATCTTAACGTCTGTCAAGTGTCGCAACCCCGAGTCTCACACTAGGTTCAAGTCCTTAGTATTGGCTTAGAAATGCATTAATCCTACCTGGATTGATCTTTGATTTTTAGACCTGTGAGCTCTTTTGGCATTAGCCAGGTTATCTCTGTGCTCCTTTTTGATCCTGTTCCTAGAATCAGACACAAACATTAATCATAGTCTCACAACAATTATCAATAAATGGAAGGTTCCCATAGTCTAAAGCTGTTTGGGTGCATATTAATAATAATAGCAAGTATATATATATTTAAACTAATATTATTGTAGAATAAAATTAATATTGATTGTATGTACCTTAAGTACATAGAAATGAGAAAAAGGGGAAAAATAAAATATTGTAAAAAAGGATAATAATAAAATAAAGAAAAGAGAAAAAAGGAAAAAAGAAAAAAATTAAATTTAGGAATTCAATGTGTCAAAAGCAGAATAAAACAGTTCCACTTGTCAATGGGTAGTTATCTCCAATGCATGTATAGGATACAGTCAATCAGTCTCAACAGAAGATGCTCTCTTTACATGAGAGCAGTGAATCCAAGATTCCTTTTCTCCAACCATTATAGATGTTAGAGTAGGTAACAATATTTGGAATGGTCCTTCCGAGGAAGGCTGGGTTGCTCCCGTACGCTGGAAGTTCTTTATATATACGTTGTCTCCTGGGTTGAGGTCATGAAGTGAGAAGTCTTCTGGTCCGGCTTGTACTGCAGCTCTGGATTCATGTAGCACACACAGTTTGTGCTGTAATTCCTGTATATAGGAAACAATAGTAGTATCTCCCCCTAATAGCGATGTATAAGCCAGGAAGAAAGGCTTAGCCTGTATAGGCGGATGTCCAAAAAGTATCTCAAATGGTGAGATGTGTAGGTCTCCTCTAGGCCTGCTTCTAAGATAAAATAGGGCCAAAGGGAGAATTTCAGGCCATTTTAAAAGGGTCACAGTGCATAATTTTCCAATCATAGTTTTAAGTTCTTTGTTCATCCTCTCAACTTGGCCTGAACTCTGGGGATGATATGGAACATGGAATTTGGAAGTTATCCCCAAGCAAGAATATATCTGATTTAGAACAGGATCAGTAAAATGACTCCCTCTATCAGAATCAATATGTGCTGGCAGGCCAAAGTGAGGAATAATTTCTTTTAAAAGCACCTTAGCAAAAAAAGCTGCTGTGGCTCGGGCTGTAGGAAATGCTTCCGGCCATCTGGTCAGTTGGTCTACTATGACCAAACAAAATTTATATTTTCCAGACTTTGGCATCGTTATGAAATCTATCTGCAGGTGCTCAAAAGGTGTGTAAGCCAGAGGACGCCCACCAAAGGCTTTGCCACGAAAGGCATGTTGGTTATATGCCTGGCAGGTAGAGCAGGCTGAACACACTTTAGAGGCTATGGTAGTTATACCAGAGGCTATCCATACTCTCTTAACAGAGTCCATGATGCCCTGGGTACCAAAGTGGCCATTATTATGAACAGATTGGCAAATTTGGTGATAGAAACTTCTAGGGAGCAGGGGTTTTCCTTCAGATGACAGACACCCAAACTCCATTGGTCTGTTTTGCTTTGAATTTTTGTTTCCATTTTTCCACTTCCTTCTCATTATAGGAAAGTGATAAATTTAAGTCATCAGTAGTTGTTAATGTTAAAAGTAATTCAGTCCCTTCTATGGCTGCTAGCTTTGCAGCAGCATCTGCTCGGTCATTTCCCCTAGAGACAGGGTCGGTGCCACCTGTATGGGCTGAGCAATGAACTACAGCTAGGGCTTCAGGCAGCTGAAGAGCAGAAAGTACTTCATTAGTAATTTCTGCATTAGCTATGAATTTTTCAGCTGAGGTTAAAAATCCTCTCTGGAGCCATAGCATTCCGACTGAGTGACAAATGCCAAATGCATATCTAGAATCTGTATAAATTGTTGCCCTTTTATCCTTGGCAATTATACAGGCATGTTTCAGAGCTTTGAGTTCTGCCCCTTGAGCGCTAATGTTAGAGGGTAGTGAAGCTGACCACTCAGTGGCAAATTCTGTGACTACAGCAGCTCCACTGTAGCGTATTCCATCCCTCATGAAAGAAGAATCATCAGTAAATAAGATCAGGTCTGAGTTCTTTAAGGGAGTGTACAGGAGATCATCTCGAGGCTTTTCTGCTATGGACACTAGTGTTTCACAACTGTGTAATAGTTCTCCTGAAGTTGGTAAGTTTGGAAGCAAGGTGGCAGAATTAAAGGTTGTATAGCATTTCAGAGTAATATTTTCATTGTTTAGCAAGGTTATTTCATACCTTGTAATTCGCTGATCAGAAAATGCCTGTGTTCTCTGTCTTACCAATAATGCTTCTATCTCATGTGGACACATAATTGTTAGTGGGCATCCCAATACTAGATCAATGGTTTTTGTCACTAGTAAAGCAGTAGCAGCCACACCTCTAAGGCATGGTGGTGTTCCTGAAGCTATTGGGTCCAGCTGGGCTGAATAATAAGCAAGAGGATGCTGAGAAGGCCCCAGAGTCTGAGTTAAAATGCCTGAGGCTACTCCTCTTCGCTCATTTACATACAAAGTAAATGGCTTGTTGTAATCTGGGATGCCTAGAGCAGGGGCAGATAGGATAGCCTTTTTTAGCTCTGATAGAGCTGACAGGTGTTCAGGCTCTAATTTGAGGGGTTCAGGGATGGAATCCCTTGTTAGTGATATAAGAGGTTTAGTAATTTCCCCATAGCAAGGAATCCATTGTCTGCAAAACCCTGTTGCTCCCAGAATTGCTCTTAACTGTTTTTTAGTGGTAGGAACACTCAATTTTTGAATATTCTCAATTTGCTTGGGAGAAATAGAACGAGCACCAGCTGTCAAGATGAACCCCAAATATTCTACTTTGGGGAGACACCACTGAACTTCCTCCTTCGAAATCTTATGACCTCTTTTGTGCAATTCCAAAAGGAGGTGCTTACTATCTTCCTGACACGCTTCTGCATCTGCGGAAGCCAAGAGTAGGTCATCTACATATTTTATTAATTTGCTGTTTTTAAATTTTATATTATCTGTATCTTGTCCCAAAATTTGTGCAAATAAGGTCAGACTTTCTACATAACCCTGGGGCAGATGACCCCGGGAATATTGGGTGCCATTCCAGGTGAAAGCAAAAATATGCCTCGAGTTCTCATGTATAGGTATGGAAAAGAAGGCTGAGCACAAGTCTACTACTGTAAAGTATGTAGCTGTGCTAGGAATAGAAGAAATAATAGTATTGATATTGGGAACTACAGAGTGTCTCTTTATAACGTGACTGTTCACAGCCCTCAAATCTTGTACGAATCTATAGAGGTGTTTGCCATTGGGCCCCCTTTTTGGTTTTTTAAAGGGGAGGATGGGCGTGTTGTATTCAGATTTACAAGGGAAAATTATTCCTTGGTCAATTAAAGAATTCATTATTGGGGTAATGCCCTCCGTTGCCTCCTTGAAGAGAGGATACTGAGGAATGGAAGGAGATGGGCTGGATTTAGTTTTTATTTGCATGGGAGCAGCTGATTTAAGTAAGCCTACATCAGTAGAAGATGTGACCCAAAGAGACTCTGGTATATCTGTAGGTATTTCAAAGGTGGGAGGCTCCTTTGCCTCCTGGCTCTCTGAGAGAAATACAGGGAGTAAATTTAAGGTTTCCTTGGGCACTTCTGAAGAGAGGGAGCCATCTGGGGCTCACATTATTGTGGCTTGTAATTTGAATAGGAAATCTCTCCCCAGCAAATTTGTGGGGGATCCAGGCATTAAAAGAAAATAATGTTCAACAGTTAGGGGTCCCACGCGTACCATGCGAGGAGAAAGTTTTGGGACCTTTAATGGTTTTCCTGAAACACCTACTACATTTAAGGAGCCAATAGAATCACATTTCTCATCAGGTTTGCTTACTAGAACTGACCTAGATGCTCCAGTGTTTAAAAGACAGTCATAGTATGAATTTCCTACCTTTAAAGTGACATGAGGTTCCTTACTATTTTGGGGGGAATGTATAGGGATTATTGGCATTAAAATATCAGGGTCTGGAAAATCAAATGTTTCATTTTTTTATTCCAAGGCCCTCTCCCCCCTTTCACACCTTCATAAAGATGCTTGGACTGTTTTTTGGGACCCTCCATGCTGTTGGGGGTGTTCACCCTGAGTGTAGCATGGTCGAACTCCATTTCTTATATATTGTTGTTGGGAATTTTGTTGGGTATTATCATTTTCTGTATTTTGAGCCCTGTCATTTTGATTGGCATTGTGATTCCTATAGTTATTATTCCTAAAGGTGTTATTATTTCTTTTTTCCCATAGCCTGCTCCTACAGGCTATCATTGCATGGCCTCTCTTCCCACAGAAGAGACATATTAAGGGGTTTGTTAATGATTTATCTGTGGATTCCTGCAAAGGGGCCATTGTCTCTCTCTTACTTTTCAATTGTTCCTGTATCATACTTTCAATTTCTTTTTTTAAGTCTGCCACTGATGTATTGTGTGTCTCAGGCTTTTTTGTATGATTCTTATAGGCATATGTTGCTACTTTCCTCAGTTCTTCGAGGTCCATAGACTCCCAGTTGGGACAGCTAGTTTCAAAGTAGTCTTTTACTGCTGAACAACAATTCCTAATGAATTGTCTTCGTATATCTTTAATATCCTTTTCTCTGGTCAAATCAAGGTCCATATATGTATGTCCTATGTCAATAAGTCTGTCCATAAAGTGGGAGGGGGTCTCATCAATTCCCTGTCGGGACTGTTCAAATTTTTCCCATGCATCAGGGTTATCAGAGCAGTCTCTCATGGCTCTTAATAGTGTGTCTCTGGCCACGACTAGTTTTGTGTGATCTTGTGTAATATTGGGGTTCCAGTGTGGATCTACAGTTGGCCAATGGTGAGCTCCTCTACCACTTTTCTTATTAGTTAGAGATATGACATTATTTTTCTCTCTCTTTGTCAGAAATGTATCTAACAAATTTTCCACATCCAACCAAGAAGGGTCAAAGTTTCTGAATACATTCTCTAATTTTTCTATAACCAATACTGGTTCTGACTCAAATGATGGAACATTTTGTTTGAATTTTTCTAAATCATCAGGTTTAAAAGGTGTATAGTCTCTTACTGACACCAAGTTCCCTTCTTTATTAAAGGTGGGTACTTCCCTCAATGGAAATAAACTTCTGTCTAAATTATCTGGTGTTACTGTTTCTAGGCTACTTGCTCTGTTTTCAGTGCGGTAGGTAAGAGAAGGGAAAAGGTTAGGATTATTGGGTGTCTGGGAATGAGGGTTGGGGGTGGGAGCATGAGCATGGGTGTGGGGAAGGGCCGGGGGGGGGAGGGCCAGGACCAGAACAGGGGGAGGGACTGAGGGGGAAGGGTAGGAGGCATGAACAGAGGGAGGGGCCATAGGGGAGGGGCTGGGTGGTCTGGAGGAGCTGGTTGGTGTGAGAGGGCTGCTATTTGAGCCAAATTGTTTTGAGCAGGGTGGGTCAGGGAATCTGATAATGATGGGGAATGGAGAGATAAATCACTCCTATTGTGGGATGTTCTTAATTCCCTTTCAATGTTTTGCAGGAAGGTTTTTATCTCTCCCCATTTTTCATCCTGTTCCACCAATCGTTGACTAATAAAAGTATTGTGTTCCTTAATTTGTTTAGTAATAGAATGAACAAGCGAGTGTTCTCTCTTAGAGGAGATTAGGTATATTATTACAAGTAAAACAATTACAATCCGAAGGAAGATGAATATAAGGGTCACAAAGAGGCTTATAGTTTCTGAGAAAAACCATCCTATAGGAACACCTATTAAGACTCCTATGCATTTGGTTATTGAACTTATAAGCCAATTTCGAAGCAAATCATGCACTGGTTGAAGACACATTTTTTTCTTCCTTTTTTTAAATTTAGTAGGTGTCTTCCTTTCCTGTCTGTTCCCAAGGGCCTATTCTGTTGTAAATTCTCCTTATTAAGCTTCTGAGAGGGATCACAAAATCCTTATGCCAGGAGGCAGAGGCCTTATGAAAAAAGCTGATTAGTAGTGAATAGGCTATAAACAAAGGGTAGAGCTAAAACTCTTTTTTTACAAAGTGTGTATATGGGAGGGTCCCAGCAATCTTCTTTAGCCCTCAGGCTAAAACTGCTAGGACCATGTGCTTTCTTCCTTCAGCAAAGCCCACTTAAATTTTTAAGTCTAGAAAGGCCAGGAAAACAGGAAAATGGGTTTTAAGTTAGCTCCCTAGCTGTATTCAGCTGTTTTTGTTGTGGGCTAGGAGCTCCTAAGAGCTCCTTCTCCAGAGGTTCCACATTGCTAATCAGTTGATTAGGTAAGCCTGGCCTGCCTCTCAATCTACTTAGCCACCTCCTTAAAGTAAAGGGAGGAGGAAATGAGAGACAAAGAAAAGAAAAAAAAAACCTGTTGACCCCAATTTAATAAGGAGAAAAAGAGAAGAGAGAAAAGGTGTTTTATACTTACCTGTTCTGGCAGCTGTGTCTTTAAGCCAAGGTATCTGGTAAAAGGACTGACTGAGTGAGGAGGAAGTGGGGTGAAAAGGCAAGAAAATTCAGGAAATTTATTGAGGTTCGATAAACCTTCGAAGCACTAAAGCAGGGCCAAGAGCCGGAGGGGGTAGTCGGGGTGGGACCTCTCCCAGGTGATCAGTATTGAATCAAGAAGGAAAATGATCAGAAGATTGAGATATTTCTTTTTTCCCGAAGTGGTTACACCAACTGTTGTGGTGAAAATTTCACCTTTAAGATTGTTATAATATTGAACAATGGCCGCCAAGGAATTTACTTATGAAATTCCTAAAATTGAACACTCAAGTCAGAATGGAGTTTATGGAGGTTTAATCACAATGGGAGTAGGGAAAAGGAGAGGGAGAGAAGGGGAGAGGAGAAAAGGGAAAGGGGGTTAATCAACCTCTGACCAAGGCAGAGGGAGTTTAGGCCCAAAGGCCAAGGTGGAAGGAATCAGTCCTTGACTCATGTGACTGATCTGAAGGGAAGCTGTCTGCGGGCCACCTCTCTGTTCAAGCTTCTAACAAGAATTTGCATCACTAGCCGTCTCTACAGGAAGTCAGCGAATTCCAGAGGCTGTTCCCTACCTCACTTCCTGTGCCTCACAAGTGCCAATGGTGGCTCTAGCTTGGCTTAGGACAGCCCAGGTGGGCAGTTAGTTATTTCTGATTTGTCATTGACTAGCACATGCCCATGTAGTGTGGGTGTGCACAGTTTTTTGGGTGCTAGACCAAGATGGAGATTTTAAAATTCACACCCTACAGTGAAAATGAGATAGGGAAAACTAAGGGGGCGGGAGTGAGAAGGGTAGTACAAAAAAGGGAGGAAAAGAGAGGGGGAGGGAAACTTAATAGACACTAAAAAATAAGAATAATGGAACATAAAGGGAGGGGGCAGAAAGGGAAGTATAAGAGTGGGGATTAGGAGGACTGATTAAAAGAAAACAATTGATTTAAAAGAATATAGTGAAATAAGAAAGAGAAGATCTAGGAGAGTATATCAAAATGTTGGGGAATACAGAGGTGGCAATCATAACTTTGAATGTGAATGGGATTAATGCATCAATAAAATGAAAGGAAATAGCAGAGTAGATTAGAAACCAAAATCCTACCATATGTTTTCTACCAGAAACACACATGAGGCAGGTAGGCACACAGAGGTTTAGGGTCAAAGGCTGGCACAAAATCTATTGGGCTCAAATGAGAAAAAGAAGTCAGGAGTTGTAATTATAATATCTGATAAAGTCAAAGTAAAAACAGATCTAGTTAAACGAGATAGGGAAGGTAATTACATCCTGATAAAAAGCAGTATAGACAATGAGGAAATATCAGTACTCAACATGTATTCACCAAATGGCATAGCATCTAAATTTCTAAAGGAGAAATTAGTGGAGCTCAAGGATGAAATAGATAGTAAAACTGTACTAGTGAGAGACCTGAACCTTCCTCTATCAGATCTAGATAAATCAAACAAAAAATAAAAAAGAAAGACATAAGAGATGTGAATGAAATCTTAGAAAAATTAGTTAGTAGATATGTGGAGAAAAATAAATATGGACAAAAGGGAATACACCTTTTCAACAGCACATGGTACATTCACAAAGACTGACCATGTACTAGGGCATAAAAAACATTGCAAACAAGTTCAAAAAAGCAGAAATAATAACCTTTTTAGATCATAATGCAATAAAAATAATACTTAGCAAGGGTAAATGGAGAGGCAAATAAAAAATTAATTGGAAATTAAATAATATGATTCTCCAAAATCAGTTATTTATAGACAAAATCATAGAAATACTTAATAATTTCCTTGAAGAACATGGCAATGATGAGATAACCTTTTAAATTCTATGGGACACAGCCAAAGCATTACTCAGTGGGAAATTTATATCCTTGAATTCATGTATTAACAAATTAGGTAGGGCATAGGTCAATGAATTGGGCATGAAAATTAAAAATCTAGAACGTGAACAAATTAAAAATCCTCAGAAGAAAACTAAATCAGAGACCCTAAAAGTTAACAGAGAAATTAATAAAGTCAAAAGTAAAAGAACTATTGAATTAGTAAATAAAACTAGAAGCTGTTACTTTGAAAAAAACAAATAAAATAAAATAAACAAAGTACTGCTCAATCTCATTTAAAGAAGGAAAGAAGACAACCAAATTAAAAACATCCAAGATGAAAAGGGAGACCTCACCTCTAACGAAGGTGAAATTAAGACAATCATTAAAATCTATTATGCCCAATTACATGGCAATAAATATGACAATCTAAGTGATATGTATGAATGTTTGTAAAATTACAAATTGCCTATATTAACAGAAGATGAAATAGGACACCTAAATAATCCCATATCAGAAAAAGAAATTGAATTGAATAAGTCATCAAAGAACTCCCTAAGAAAACATCTCCAGGACCAGATGGATTCACAAATGAATTCTATCAACCACTGAAAGAAGAACTAATCCCAATATTATACAAAATATTTGACAGAATAAGTAAAGGAGTTGTACCAAATTCCTTATTTGACACAAATATTACATTGATTCCAAAGCCAGGCAGGTCAAAAGACTACAGCAAGTGATCATAACAGTCATTCATTATGATCAGGTAGGATTTATACCAGGAATGCAAGGATGGTTTAATATTAGGAAAACCACTCACATAATCGACCATATCAACAAGCAAACCCACAAAAACCTCACCACATGATTATCTCAATAGATGCAGAAAAAGCCTTTGACAAAATACAACACTCATTCCTATTGAAAGTACTAGAAAGTATAGGAATAGAAGGACCTCCTAAAAATAATAAACAGTATATATCTAAAACCATCATCAAGTATCATCTGCAATGAGGATGAATTTGATTTAATAAATAAGACTCAAAGCTGGTATTTTGAAAAAAACAAATAGAATAGACAAAATACTTGTCAATCTAATTTAAAAGATGAAAGAAGAAAACAAAATCAACAGTATCCAAGATGAAAAGAGAGACATCATCTCTAATAAAGAGGAAATTAAGGCAATCATTAAAAATTATTATGCCCAATTATATGGCAATAAATGTGGCAATCTAGGTGATATGGATGAATATTTATAAAAATATAAATTGCCTAGACTAACAGGAAGAAATAGACTACTTAAACACCCCCATAGCAGAAAAAGAGTTTATGACCAAACAAGATATAGAGGGGATGACAGGAGGGAAATTCATAATTTACATGAAATAAAAAAAATGTCTTTCTACCTTTGAGGATTCCACCATCCTCACCTTTGTCCAGCTGTCAAAATGATGTCACATCTTCAACTCCTAACTCTCTTTCTCTCCTCTTCCCCCATATCCATCCTACCCTCTTAGAGCGAGGAAACAATGATCAACAATTTTAGAGAGGACAAAGAAAATACTATTGGATTTGGTCTAAGAGTTCATATAATAACCGTGGCAGGAGAATTTGGGTGACCTATATAGTTAGAAGTCATGTTGTAAGAGTAATAGATTATCATAGTACTTCAGTGTTTGAGAAATCCAAAGATACAAACTTCTGGAGTAGAAACTACCATTTGACAGCAATTTCTGAGAAACTGGAAAGTATTTTGGAAGTAACTAGACATAGAGCAACATCTCACACCATATAATTAGATAAGGTCAAAATGGGTTAATAGTTTAGAAATAAAGGGTGATATCACAAGAAAATTTAGGAAGTTTGAACAAAATACAATTTTCTAGTCTTTGGATCAGGAAAGAGTTTATAACCAAACAAGAGATAGAGAGGATGACAGGAGGGAAATAGATAACTGCATGAAATAAAATTATTTTTCATGAACGAGACCAATATAGCCAAAATTAAAAGGAAACTGGGAAGAAAAATATACATTTTACCACAATTTTCTCTCATAAAGACATCATTTCTCAAATAATTACGGAACAGAGACAAGTTTATTTAGTCATTCCCCAATTAATACATGGTCAAAAGATATGAAAAGACAATTTTTTGAAGAAGAAATCAAAGCTATCAAGAGACATAAAATTTTATTCAATAACTACTGATTAGAGAATACAAATTAAAATAATTCTGAGATACTACCACACAGCTATCTGATTGTCTAGAATGACATAAAAGAACAATGATAAATGCTGGAGGGAATGAAAAACAGGTACACTAATGCACTGTCAGTTGAATTATAAATTAGTATAACAATCGTGGGGGAAAATTTGGAACTGTGCCAAAGGGCTTTGAAACTGTGTATACTATTTGACTAAGCAATATTATTACTATGTCTATATCCAAAGAGGAAAAAATAATAAAAGGAAAGAGAATTTATATGTACAAAAATATTTTAACAACTCTTTTTGTGTAGGCAGACCTAGAAATTAAGGGGACACCCTACAATTGGGGAATGACTGAATAAAATCATGCTATAAAAAATGGAAAGGAGGATGTTTTTAGAAAAACCTAGGAAGACTTATATGAACTGATACAAAATGATGTGATCAGAACTAGAAGACTGTACACAGTAAAAGCAACATGATAATGATGATTACCTGGGGAATCCTTGTTCACTCTGATATAGACAATCATACAAAACAATTTAAAAGAACCCATGATGAAAAAAAAAATATTATCTACACCTAGAAAGAAAGTTGATGGACTGCGAGTAGAGAGTGAAGTGAACTCTTTTTCTTTTCTTTTTTTTTTTTTGTTTGTGTTTCTTTTGCAACATGGTTAATTTGGAAAAGATATTTCATAATACTTTACAAGTATAGTCAATTTACAAGACTTCAGTTACCAATGGATGATGGAGGGATGTAAAAGAGAAAGAATTTGAAACAGAATTTTAAAAAAGGCCCAATTAAACATTTTAAAAAATGTAGTATTTGTAATTTGATCTCTCTTACCTCCAGGTCTGAATAATTTGACACATATGACATATTGACTTGATTTTAAAGTGTTGTGTTCATCTTATAACTTGAATTAGTATATTAATTTGAATTTCTCTTATCAGAAGTTATTTAGAATATTTTTCCTGTGCCTGTTGATAGTGTTAATTCCTTCTTCTGAAAATCTGCCTGTACTATCTTTTGATCATTTATTAATTGGGGAATGGTGCTTAATTTTAAATATTTAGTTTTGTTTTCTTTTATCAAAAAATTTGATGTTATTTTCTACAGTTTTTTATTTTCCTATTAAATTTGATTGCTTTCATTTTGGTTGTGCAAAAGTTGATTTTGTTTTTTATTTCTTTGAATAAAAATTTTCTATTTTACTTTCAATGATTCTCTCTATCTCTTTGGTCATAAACTCTTTTCATATGTAGAGTTGGAATAGGTACATTTTCCCCTAATATTCCTTAATTCCTAAGAGATCCTTAATAAATTAATTTGTTTATGAAACAATTCTTAATGTCTAAATCATCTATCCCTTTTCCTTTTGACCATATCTTGGTACATGGTATCAGAATTTATGCCAAATTTATGCCAAATGCCTTATTTATGCCAAAATGTTTCCCAGTTATTTCAGTAATTTTTGTTAAATTATGATATTAACTTAGAAGTTTGAATATTTGGATTTATCAAACACTAGATTATCATCGTCACTTTATTATGTATTGCATAACTAATTCATTCCACTTATGTACCACTCTAGTTCTTTTCCAGTAGCATATTGTTTTGAAAATAACCACTTTATTATACAGCTTGAATTCTGGTACAACTAGGGCACTTTTCTTCACATTTTATTTTTCATTAACTCCCTTAATATTCTTGACTTTTTGTTTTTCTGCATGAATTTTGCTTTTATATTTCTACTTGTGTGAGATAATTTTGGTAGCTTAATTGTAATGGCACTGAGTATTAAATTTATTTGTGGAGTAATCATTTTTATCATATTGGCTTGACCTACCCATGAGAAAAGAATATTTCTTCAATTTTGTAGATTTGTTTCTATATGTGAATATGTTTTGCAATCATGTTATGAAATCATATTTTTATATTCCCTGACTTTGTCTTGGCAGGTAGAATCTCAAGTAGTTTATATTATCTGCAGATATTTTACCTGGTATTTCTCTCTGCATCTCTTACTGCTGGGTTTTCTAGGTAGCATATAGAAATTCTGATGATTTATGGGCATTTAATTTATATCCTTTAACTTTGCTAAAATAGTTAAATATTTTATTTAGTTTTGTTTTTACTTTTCAATCTCTTCTCTATAGTTATCTAAGTGTACCATCATATCATACCACCATGAATAAGGCTGATCACTTTGTTTCTCCATTACCTTTTTTATTCCTTCATTTTCTTATTTATTGCTATTGATAGAATTTCTAATGCAATACTGAATAACAATGGTGATAATGGACATCTTTGCTTCATGCCTGATCTTTTTTAGAAGACAAGTTTATTGTGATTACAACTAATGCTCGCTATTCATTTTCATTGATATGACATCATTTTAAGAAAGGGTCCATGGATTGTTATGTTTTTGATTATTAGTAATAGTAATAAGTGTGGTATTTTGTCAAAGACCTTGTCTACATCTGTTGATAATAATCATATGCTTTTTGTTGCTATTATTATGGTATGGTCAAATTTGCCTATGGTTTTCCTAATATTTAATGAGCCTTTTTTGTGTAAATTATACCTAGTCATAATGTATGAGCTTCTTAATATTTTGCTGCAATCTTGTAAGTATTTTCTTTATTTTTCACTGAGATATTAAGGGAATTGACCTATATTTTTGTTTATCTGTTTTTTATCTCCCTATTTTAGATATCAAAACCATATTTATGTCATGAAAGAAATTTGTTATGATTGATTGTTTAGTTTTATTTTAGTTAGTTTATATGGTATCAAGAACAGTTATTCTGTAAATGGTAGAATACATATACCCATTTGGCCCAGGGAACTTTTTCTTAAGGAGCCCATTAATAGCATGTTCAATTTATTTTTTAAGGGAGGGTTATTTACTTATTTACTCTATTCCCTTTTTCTGTTAATCTGGGCAATTTATATTTCTGAAAATATTTATCAAATTAGTTTTGATCATCAGTTTTATTGTTAATTAATTTGGCAAATGATCTCTCACTAATTGTTTTAATTCTAACTTCATTGGTGGATGGTAATTTTATTCTTGTTACTAGGAATTTTGTTTTCTTCATGTTGTAATCAAATTAATCAACATGTTAACTGTTTTTTTCTCCATAAAACGAACTTCTAATTTTATTTAGTAGGTCAATGTTTTTAAAACTTTCAATTTTATTAATCTCTTCTTTGATTTTTATAATTTTAATTAGATCACTTTTTCCTTTTCCTTTTTCTGAGATCATGATGGCTACCTCTGTATTTTTTACTTTACTGCTCTTTTACTCATTTAGATCAATTGATTCCTTAGTAGTGCAATCAATATTGCAATTCAAGACCCTTTCTCCCTTGGAACAAGAAAAAGTTCTATTCCTTAGGATCTCTGATCCTTTGGGTCAGAAGTGATACTGTTTCTCAGGGCTCCCACTCTCCCTAGATGGGAAGTGCTTCTCTCTGTCCTTGTACTATGATCAAGAAGTGGCTATAAGCAGTGGAGTTGCTAAATAGTTGCCCCTTACAGTTACCACGTCCTTTTGACTAAAATTATTTCTCTCTACCCTTGAACTTTGAATTGTATAGACCCATGATGGTGAACCTATGGCATTGTTGGAAGTGGATTTCTCTCTCTACAGTATTGCTTTTTTGATGTCATCTCTCAGTGACCATGAGGTCAAATAACACTGTGTAAATTGAGGTATAGATGAGCCTCAGAAGAAGGAAGGTAAAGAACCAATGAACTAATGAGACAGGAAACAATGATTTCCAGGCAAATTAAGAAACTATAATTGGTTTCTTAGATGTAATGTGTGAGAGTTAGTGCGTGGAGAAAAAAACAAACAAACACAACAACAACTTACAAATTGAGACCAGGAGGAAATCTGGGTCTTTTTTGGTATTCATGTGGAGAAGCAGAGTGGACTTATGGGGGCATATAGCTAGTAGTCACAATGTCTTCAACAGATTTAGGAAGGTTAAGCACCTCTCTACCTCTACTCTACTTTTCCTCTCTTTACTACTAATACTACTTTTGATTTAATAAAGTTATTAAGCTACAACCAGCCTCATAATTTTAAATATTATAGCACACATGCCAAAAATGGCATTCAGCACTCTCTGTGAGCATGTGCATCTGATCTCCCTTCTCTCATACACCACCCCCCTCCATCTCTGGCAGAGTTTGTAATTAGAAAGGCAGAGGGCCTCAAGCGGACCTGCTTCTTTCTCTCTCTCAAACATGCCAATGACATTTTGTTATATCACCTGTTCCTTCTTCCAGCAGCCCAGTGGGAGTGCTTTTTCCCTCCCTTGTGTGAGGTAAGGGGTGGGGGCATGTCCAGTAGTCAGTGGGGGTGGGGTGGGGCATAGCACCTGGTCTCTGAGGCATGGCACCTGGTCTCTAAAAGATTTGCCACTACTGGTATAGACAATAATAGACATGTAAAATTGTATCTGTTTCTGAATCCAGAGCTAGCTCAATGTTATAATGTAATATCTTTCTAAGGAGTAACTAGGTTCCCTGATTGTTTCTCACTTAGAATCCCTTGAAGATACTGTAGTTTCTCTTTCTACTACCTTGTCCTACCAATAGTGTTTCTTCCACATGATTTCCTTGTTAACCTCCTCATTTATTGTCACAACCTCCTAAATTTTTTGGGGGGTTGGAAGAATATTTCACTTTGAGCTTTTTAAAAATTTATTTATTTTGGGTTCTGCCACTCTAGAATTCAAATTGGGACATCTTTTTACTCCCTTCCCCTCTTTTTTGAGGCATTATTTTTAAGTAGGTTGGAAGGGAATGTTGGGAAAGTTCATCTGAAGGCTTTCTCTACTCTGACATCTTGGCTCCACCCTGGAAGTCTGACCCAATTACATTTTAAGGTGGCTCAGGCTTCATTGAGTGTTACTGACCACCTGAAATTCAGAGAGTGAGTTTGATGCCTCAATGTGAAAGTAATATTTTTCAGTCTCAATGGTGAAATAAATAATTCTTTATCTCCTTTTGGGATCTTGATAAACCAAGATGAGAATTCCATTTTGGGATATTTTCTCTAACAGACTTCCGACAGCCAGAGGATGGTAATATGAAACATCATGGCAAGAAATTATTCAAGTTTTAAATGTAGGACATCAGAAGAATCCCAGACTGAGATTTGGGTTTGGGGGGAGGGGAAATCATCATAAGCACACTTCTTAACCCCAATACAGTGCACTTGGTCTTCTCATGCCACCCAGTGAGCTGGTTACTTGGTAGTCTTCAAGGGATGCCATACAAGTGTGTCACATTCTCCATCATTCAAACTGTGCTCTTCTGCTAGGGAAATATTTTTTCTGTTTTCTTCCAGCCCCTGAGAACAGGCTGTAATGGATCTTAAAAGCTTAGTTAATTAGAAACCTGCCAGTGTTCTCTGGCAATAGCTTCTAGATCAGATCTCCTCAGGATGCCAGACACAAGAGCATTTTTCCCTAATGATCACAGCTATGAAAAAGTCTTTGAAATCAAATGGAAATGAGTTCTTTACCTCTTCGTCTTTCTCTGCCAGCAATAACTAGTCAGCAATCAGTGCCAGGCAAGACACGTCCGATAAGCAGAGGAAAAAGGTTCAGTGCTTTGTATTCTACTTTGTGCCCGTTTTACCAGTAAGAAACCATCAATGCCTTTCCCTTGGAGTCGTTAATTGTCAAATATTCGGTTTAGCTTGCCTGGTGCTCAGGAAACAGCCAAATCTCTAAATGTACACTAGATTCCTTTGTAGCTCTGTAGGGCTTCTCTGAAATCTTGGAATTCCTTTGGGAGGGAGAGGCAGAGTTTAAGTAAGCCTTTAAATAACAAAGCAGAAAACCATTATTGTTCTCCTAATTCCTCCTGTCTTAAGACCTTGGGAGCTTCTGAGGTGTCATGCCATGGGTTGCCATCCATCGTGAATATTTCAGGTTACAAAGTGTTCCCTTCATTTGGCATTTTTATAGAGATAACCTCTAAAATCAAGCCCAGTTCCAACTCATTGCCTCAGTAACATAAAGTAATGGAATTTCAAGGTTAGAAAGGAGCTCAGACGAGAGGAGCAGAACCAGGAGAACATTGTACACAGAGACTAATACACTGTGGTATAATCGAACGTAATGGACTTCTCCATTAGGGGCGGTGTAATGTCCCTGAACAACTTTCAGGGATCCAGGAGAAAAAAAACACCATTCATAAGCAAAGGATAAACTATGGGAGTGGAAACACCGAGAAAAAGCAACTGCCTGAATACAGAGGTTGAGGGGACATGACAGAGGATAGACTTTAAATGAACACTCTAATGCAAATACTATCAACAAAGCAATGGGTTCAAATCAAGAAAACATCTAATGCCCAGTGGACTTACGCGTTGGCTATGGGGGGTGGGGGGGAGGAAAAGAAAATGATCTATGTCTTTAACGAATAATGCTTGGAAATGATCAAATAAAATATATTTAAAAAAAAAAAAGAAAGAAAGGAGCTCAGAGGCCATCCAAACTGAGCTGTGCTTGAACAAAAATCACTTCTCTAACAATGGAAGCTACATGGTACAGTGGGGAAAAGAGGCATTTGGCAGGAGAAGAGCTGTGTTCAAATTTCAGCTATTCTTACCCTTGTGAGTTTGAAAAACCACTTCACCTATCTATATCCAAATGACTTCATCTAGAAAGGAACAACTTCTAGGAGCCCCAAAATGGGGACAAAACAACCAGTGACAATTTTAACCATTGATAAGATCAAAAAGATGTCCAAAGCATCTTAATGTCATTGAGAACCCTGAAAAGGATAGTAGAGAGAGGTATATAGTAGAGAGAGGTATATAGTAGAGAGAGGTATATAGTAGAGAGAGGTATATAGATCGGACCCTCCTTTAGTGTGACCAGAGTCAACCATGTTATAGCATCTTCAATAAAGCTGATATCCTTGGAGGGGTAGAAACAAAGACATGAAGTATGACTCAAAGAATAAAAGCTGTGAGCACTGTAGAGGTCATCAAATGGAGCCTCCTATTAATGTAGATGATGAAAATACTTAACAACAATAGGAAGACACCCAAAATTTGTGACTGACTCTTTTGCTATTTCTCTATCTTCATACAAAATTACTCACTGCTATTTTAGTGTCTTCCCATTTCGAACACTAGCATTTCTATAGAGTTTTGAGGTTTCTGAAACACTCCCCAAATATCATCACTGTCAGGAACATCCTGGCAAGGTCATTTCTCTTCACCTACAATAAATAGAGAGCATTATGCTATCCACCACTGAAATTAGAACTTGTGAAAGATAGCCTTCTCCTGAGGACCAAACCTTTTGTGACAAATTATAATATAACAGGGCTCAGGGGAATCTCCAATCCATAGGCCCAAGGCATCTCTTGTAGAGCATTTTGACTATGCGAGGAGGGGCACACACTCAGGATCTTCTTTGAAAATTACTGTGTGACTAGTAATCCCTGGGATCCACCAATGAAGCCAGGTCAAAGGAGGCCAGAAGCTCTCACTTCAAAAACCCATGACTCCAGAATAATCAGTTTTCCCTTACATTATTGCCAATCATCTTTGACATTTTTCTCTGTCCCCATCATACAGATTAAGCAGGTATTTCTGGCTGAAATGGTTTCTTAACAGGAAGTCAGATCACATCTCCAAAACAATCTAGCCCACATATTTAGTTCCATGGTATGTGCCTAGCTCGCAAATAAAATTGAACACCTAATCATTCCTGTTAAAAGATGACTAGAGTAAAATTACAGATCTTGGAATGGGAAAGGATTTCAGAGCCCATTCAACCCAATCTCCTCATTTACAAAATAAAGAAATGGAGGCCCAAGAATGAGGCCAATGACTTCTTCAATGGCGCACAGGTCATCGGGGTCAGAGTTAAGATGTAACAGTTAGAAATCACTGAGTTTTCCATTACCCCGTGCTACTTCTTGAAGTCTTTTGTATCTGATCTGAAGACTTTGAACAGTTCAATTCCATCACTATTCATTGAATAATTCCTTACGTGCAAGGCACCATGTTCTATGCTCTGGAGAGAGAAAGTCAAAATGGAAACAACTCTTTACTTCAAAGATTTTCTATGCTGAAGAAGATACAATTAAATTAAAATATCTGCAAATAAATCAATGCAAGGAATATACTGAACAATACAAAAAGTAATAGATTCCTAGGTAGCTAGATGCCAGGCCTAGAGATAGAAGATGTTAGGTTCAAATCTGACCTTAGATACTTCCTAGCACTGTGACCCTACACAAGTCACTTAATCCTGTTTGCCCAAACCTTACTGCTATTCTACCTTAGAACCAATACTTAGTGTCTATTCTAAGACAGAAGGTAAGGATTAAAAATAAAATAGTGATAACTTTCCATCTCTGTAGGACCTACCAATATTCTATATTTCCAGGATAGCCTAAGAGAACCCAGAGTAATCTCTGTGTTTTGAAACAAGGAAAAAACTAAAGAATAAATATTTTAAGCATCCACAATGCTCTAGGCATTTGGGTATTTAGAGGCAACCAATGAAATGACCCTTACTCACAGAGAGCAAACAAAGGATAACAAGGAAATGTATGACAGCTACCTGGGAGACATAAAGATGCTCCAGAGAAGTAACAAACATTTATTAAGCGCCTTCTAGTCACCAGGCTCTGTGCCAAATACTGGAGATACAAATATAAGAAAAAGGAAGTCCAGTTTCTGACTCCTCTATCATTTTGATGAGGGATGAAAGCACCCAAAAGGGAGCTGGAAGCCCAATGGTTGTGTGAATTTTAGATTTACTCCACCCTGCTTAGTCTAGCAACCAGGAATGTATTTACCCCTACTTAAGGATTAAGTGTTGAGAAGGATGGCCTATGACAGACATGTGCTAGCAAATGACAAATCAGAAACAACTGACAGATCCCCTGGGTTGTCTGAAGTCAAGCTTAAGCTACCATTCGTACATGTGAGATACAGGAAGTGATGTGAAAAAAAGTCTATATATTCATGCAACTTCCTCTTGTGACACTTTTTGAGAGGAGGTGACTCTCTCTTTGGTGTCAGAGGAATGGAGCTCGGGGTCTCTCTCTCTCTTGGAGATGTTGGGTTCAACTTACAGTGTGGTTCATGGCAGCATTTTGGTGTCTTGGGGTGAGTCAGGTGAGGCGTCTTCCCTGAGCTCTCTCAGAGTTTAGGCTGATTCCTTTTTTTCTTCCTTTACCTTCCAAAAACACTATCCTCTTAGGAAGCCAAGCTAGTTTTTTATCTTCTGAGGAGGCCCCGTGCCTGAGTTCTCTGAATTTCCCTTGGTTTAGGCTAGGCTGGAGAAATCTTATACCCTTTTCTCTCTCTTCTTCTCAATTCCTTCCCTCTATTGTAATTAAACCACCATTAAATTCCCAAACTGACTTGAGTATTTTTATTGAAATTGAATTAATGCCTGGTGACAACTAGTATAATATATTCAGTCAAAACCCCTAAATTTACCCCTAACAGTTGGGAGGCAAAGATGATGCACAAGTGTTTGAAAGTCAAAAGTAATGGGTGCAGTGGAGAGAGAAATGGGGCTGGAAACAGGAACATCCGAGTCCAAATTCAGCCTCAGACATTTTTAGCTACATGTTTGTTGGGTAAGTAACATAACCTCTGTCAGTCTCAGTTTCCTCATCTTTAAAGTGGGGATAATGATAACGCAGATATCATGAGATCACATGTGATAATAATTGTAAAGTATTCAATGGAGTGCCTGGTACACAGTAAGGGAAATATATATGTTAGTTATTAGCTGTATTTATTATTAGCTACATGAAGGTGACATACCTGGGACACTCACAAAAAAGTAGGCCCTGGAAGAATTTATTAGTGGGAGAAAAGGATAGACCCAGAGAAAGGAGGTTCTACTGGGAGATGGTAAATTGGGGATTTGATGTAAGGCAAGTCATAGGGTGAAGACAGAAATTCATTCAATAGTTGAATACAGGGGAATTTGTGAAGGAGAACACTGGCAATTCAATGAACCACAAAATAACACATTTCTTTTGTTTCTTTCTCCCTCAAATCCCAAAGTAACTTAAAATAAAATAGCAGTAGATTTCCATAATTTATGGTTTTAAAAATAGTTTTCTCCAAAAATATTAACTCAAGTAATTTCTGTGAGGAAGAAATTCAGATTGTCATCTTCAAGACAAAAACAAACAAACAAAGAACAAAACCAATAACAAATCATTGAAGCATATTTTATCTGTAAAGGTTCAAATTCTGCTTATGGGCAACATAGAAGAATATTTAGTAAATTCATTAAGTTCTCACATTGGAACAAAAATTATTGATAGTTCTATATTGTTTTTATCATCTATGTTATGTGTAACATCTCCACTGAGTTGAGATTAGTTATGCAGACAGACAGACAGATAGATAGATACATAGATACATAGATAGATAGTGAGAAAGAGAAATAGATACAAAGACACAGACAGGTAGATAGGCAGACAGATGGACAGATAGACAGACAAATAGAGTATTTTAGTAAGCTCTTTTTATATAGCAAGCATTTTCTAAGCATTTAAAAAACAACAAAATAACCATAATCTTTCCCTTGACAGTTTTACATTCACATGGAGGTAAAACAACAGAGAAGTGGGAGCTGAAAAGTGGAGGAGGGTACCCTGTTGGGACAGTATACCAGATCAGGAGGATGAGGTTAGTTCCTGAGAAAGTTAGGTCAAGTGTGACTGCAGCCCATCAAGGTGTATCAGTTGCCACTGAATATACATCACTGTACATAGACCTGACTTAAATATTTCTGACTCCACCATAAGTCAAGCTCCATCCTTGACCAAAGCAGGCATAGTCATGAGCTGTGAAAGAGAGTGAGTTAAAGCTAAACTGTCATCTAGGTGATACTGGTATATGGGGTTGCCCCAGGTATCATAAAATCGATGACAGACATCTACACTTGATTCAAGTCATTTTGTAGAAGAGGTTTGGAAGAATATTGGGAGGCTTTGACTTTTTATGCCACCATCTTGTTTCTGCCATCCCCCTTCCAAGTAAGATGGGATTTACGACATTTCTGGTTGCTGTTTTTTTGCTAGGCATCTTTCCTGGCTTTCATCATCTTAGTCCCGATAGTATCAACTACCTTCAGTATCTATTCATGCATTTTCTCATTTTGTAAACATTGATACTGTCTCTGATTTTTTATCTCTCCTCTTTTCTCACAGATAATCCTGTCAATGCTGCTTCTCTATCATATCTGGAAAAAGCCCTCCTGCCACTTTTGCCTTCCTCATCCTTACTTTTGACACTGGATCTACTCTAGAATGTGCTCCTGGAACTACTAGTTCTGATCATTTCGTGAACTTCCTCTTAGATTTTTCCTCCTCTACTTTCTAACTCCTCCTACCCGTTTTCAATTCTTTGAAAACAAATTATTTGTTGCACTAAGATTTGAATATGCCATTTCTCTGCTGAAAGATGCTTTGGTATTCTTTTTGGCTTTCCAAGAAATTTTCACATATTTTTATCTGACTTTCATGGCTACTAAAATCTAAAATCCTCCCTTTTTCCAGCCAAATATTCTACTGTTTCCTTCCAAGTATCTTAGAAGTCAGATAAAGTAGTCTCCTCTTCCCAATATATACTGAGCCTTCTTCCTCATGCAGGTCTGTTGACTGATTCTTTATGTCTGGAATTTCCCATTGAATTCTTACTCATCCTTTAAAGCCTTCAGTAGTTTTTATGTTCAAGGAACCTTTCCAGATCCATGGGTTGATAACAATCTTTCCCTTTGGACCTAATCCAATTCTTCCTTCCATCATGGAATTAGCAGAGAGGATGGGATGTTCACAGTAACATGTTAGATTCCAGAAGGCAAGAATTGCATCCTCCTGAAATGAACATTTCTCTCACAAATAAAACCTGTACTTGGCAACATAGCAAGTGATTGTTGAATGAATTAAAGGACAGAATTACAACCGGTGATATTATTATTATTATTATTATTTTAAAGCACTCATTTCACCTGCTCTAGGTGATACCATCCTGGGAGACAGTAAAGGAGAATTTAGGGAATCCTAAAATTCCCCAGAATGTCTAGCTCATTCTGCACACAGGCTCCAACACTTTCCTTGACTTTGCTAAAGAACAAACTTTTCAGCAGGTGCCGACTTGGCAAGCCATCATTAATCTCAGGATGGTGCAGCCTGAGCAGCTGGAGGGCTGTTTACACTAAAAATAGCTCAGCCCAGCTTCAAGTAATCCTTTTCCTTTCTGAGTATAACTCACTTCTAAAGCAACTACACTGATTGATCTGATTTTAGGTTTCCAATAACTCCATGTGCTTAATAATAGAAGGAGACTACCCTGGGTAAAACTGAAGTAGAGGATGATGGGGGGAAAGCATGGCTTTGAAATCAGCAATTTGCAGTCTATTGTGTGGCAAGATCTCACTGCATCATCTTGGTCAAGTCACCCTCTAGGTCTCAATATCTTCCTCTATAAAATAAAATGATGGGGAAGTATTAGACCTGAAGAATCACCAGGCTCTGATTTTCTAGATTATAAGCCTCTTCCAAATATTACAGAGTCTATTCTAACATTTCCCTTTGCTCTGATAGTCTGCCTTTGTATTTATGGGTTCAAGAACTGGAAAGGGCTTTAGAGGCATTCTTAGTCACTTCATCAGTGAGGAAATGGGGATACAGGACAGCTAAATGTCAAAGGTAACTAATTGTTAGATTTCAAATCTCATTTCTAAATCTATTGTTCTTTCTTCCATGCCATATTGCTTCTGAGGGTAGTCTGACATCATCTAGTCTCTGAATTCACTTTAAACTCTTAGCTATTCTCCATTCTCTGCTCAAAGGTCCCTCTCAGTTGTGCAATTCTACGATGTCAAAGATTCCTTCCATCTCCAGTGGGCAAAACTGCTTTTGGTCACTTATAATTAGGAGGCTGCACACAAAGACTACTATAATAGATCTACAAGGGTCTAGAAGTCAGATACAAAATAAGGATAAGAAAACTTAACAATATAGTCTTCCCCTTCAGAATTTTTTATGTCAATCTTGAATGCAAAATACATTTTCTCAGACATAATGGAATAGATGATGAGATGAGAGGGGAAAGGGAGAAGGTAGTAGAGTCTGGGACTCCGGGGTAATAAAATAATTAGCATTTATAGAAATTTAAGGTTTGCAAAGCACTTTCCAAATAGTATTTCATTTTGTCCTCACGTTGACTCTGGGAATGGCTGCCATTTTACAGAGGAGGAAATGAGGCAGATAGAGGTTAATGTCTTAAGAAAGGTCACAAGTTAGTAAATAATTGAGGTTGAATTTGAATTCATTTACTCTAGTTTCATCTGAAGCATACCAAAGCCGAATTATCACACAGAAACCACTGAACTTTTGGTCCCAAATACAGAAGAATTGTTGACAGAAGAGGGAAGGCAGGACCTCTGTTTGTAGTTTGCAAAATCATTTCATCACAATAACCCACAGAGAAAAGTCACACCACTGAGACACTGAATAGTAAAATTATTCATCAACAGATCAGCTAATATGCTTTATGATAGGAACTCAAACTATACACCTAGAGGTCTGAGAAGTATTTGCCTCCTTGTTTTTGGGGTACAAATATACTTATTAAAAATAAAGAAATAAATAGAAGTTGCCAACAGTGCCCACCCATCTCCATTTCTAAATGACTCATTTCCTAGGATCTCTCACCACAGACTTCCTTTTGTTTCCTATGATTGTAAATTTCCTAGGCTTGCCTTCCCTACTCAAAGGGACTCATGACTTAATATCAAAATTCCCATCCTTTAAGAAGCCTATTTTAGGGCTTAGAAGCATCCTGAAATGGTCGGACCAACTCATAATAAGGTATGAATGGCATAGTGATAAAATCTTGATTTTTTAAAGCATCTTGTCCCATTCCTGGGTAGCTAGTTGAAGTGGTACCTAGAGTCAAGAAGGCCTGAGTTGAAATCCAGCCTCAGATATTTTATGTGTGTTGGGTGACCCTGTATCAAGTAACTTAACCTCTGTTTCCTCAACTATAAAATGAGGATAATGACAGCATTTCCCCCAAAGTGTCATTGTAAGATCAAATGAGATCACATTTGTCAAATGTCTGACATTGTGCTGGGTTATATACAAACTGCTCATTCACTCCCTCTTCCTCACCTAACCAAAATGAATTTCTAATGGTAAAATCTTAGCAAAAGAGACAAAAGGAAAACAATGCAAAAAAAGTCACAAAGCCCCAGTTACCTGCAAGACCCCCTTTTAGGCGCTGTGGAAACAGAGAGGGGCAAAAGATAGTCCCTGACCTCAATGAATTTACAGTCTAATTGGAGTGGTGACAAGGAAATAGATATGTACAAATGATGTGCTGGGGAAATAAGAAAATATTACTAGAGGGAAGGCCCTAGAATTAAGAGGAATTAGAAAAGCCTTCTTGTAGAAGATAGCATTTTAGTTGGGAATTGAAAAATGTCAGTAGGCTGAAAAGAGGAAGGAGAGTATTCCAAGAATGAGGGACAAAAATAGAAAATGGTCATACTCAAGGGAGATGCAGTGTCTTGTGCCTGGAACAGCACAGAGACCAATGTTCCTGGCTCAAACAGTATGTGGTAGGGCATAAGGTTTAAGAATAGAAGAGAGATAGGAGGAGACTATGTTTTGAATGTGAAATAAAATTTGGTATTTGATCCTGGAGGCCATTGGAAGCCATTAACATTCATTGAGTGGGAGAGTAACATGGTAGACTATATATTTTAGGAAAATGACTTTGGGGGTCAAATGGAGGATGGATTGTAGTGGAGAGATCTAAGTAAGTCTGACAAACCAGCTGGCTATTAAAGTTGTCCCTGTGGGAAGGTGATGAGGGCTTGAACTAGTGTGATGGAAGTATCAGAAAAGAGTAGAGATATTCCAGAGGTGAAATTGATGGGTCCTCACAGCATATTGGGTTTTAGGGGAAGAGAGACAGTGAGGAGTCAAAGATGATCCATAGGCTGAGAACCCAAGACACAAGGAGGACCTTGTTGTTTTCAAAGGTTACTGGGGAAGTAGGAGGCAGAGAAGGGATGGAAGGAAAGGGTGAAAAGGGAAGAGAATCAAAGAGAAAATCTACTTGAATCTGTATGGAGTCAGCATCAGTTTGCTAGCAAGAGGTGGATGTTGTATATCCCTCAGGTTTCCATCTCTTCCTTCTCTCATGTGTGAAGCTCTAATGATTCTTAACATGATGACATTTTTGGTTCTCTGTGAAAGTTCCTCCCAGCTCTGACATTTTCTATTCCTTTCTCTTTCATTTCCTGTTCCTTTATCTGAGGAGGAGCTTCTTTAGAGACCAATTGTACAGAGTGCAAGATATCTGCTGACTTACATCTCTCTCCTTCTGTCCTTCTTTAAGCGTCCCACTGTTTCTTGGCAGCTCAATGGGAACAGAAAGGAAAGGGGATGCATTTGTCCACGTGGTTCTTTTTTTAGCTACTCTGATTTAAAAAAAAAAGTGTGGTGAGAAGAGAGCCTAAAATCATGGCTTAGATTGGGAACTCTGGACCTCCTGCTCAGGTAGTGATCCACACACTGTCTGTAACTTGCTTGAAACCATCCTTAGAGGAAAGGCAGGATGTGTAAAAAATAGACTCAAATACAGGACTACAATCCCCACGAGCCTTTGCTCCACTTCCCCAGAATGCCTTGTAATCTCACCTGGGCTGAGATTGAGAAGGTATTTAAGCTGATTCAAAGGCTTTTGAGTCTCTCTCTCTCAATCTCTCTCTCTCTCTCTCTCTCTCTCTCTCTCTCTCTCTCTCTCTCTCTCTCTCTCTCTCTCTCTCTCTCTCTCGGCTCTTTTTGGACTTCTGTTTTGGAGCAGGGGGTCTCTTGCGTGATGTGAGGTTATTTTGTCTCGGCCTCTGGCCTAGGCACATGTTTCTTACTTGTATATTCTTTAATCTTTAACCTTTAATAAACCTCTAAAAATATAATACTCCTTGCAGAGAGAAACTAATTTCTACCTGCCTCAGTCTCCCCATTTCCCCTAAATTTTAATCTTTACAGTTGCATAAGACTTCAGAGAAGAAGGAGGGAAGTGGCTTCTCAGAAGAGCAGCATCAGAAAACTCGTTCTGTCTTAAAGGAACTAGAAGAAACATCAACATTGGAAATAAATTGAGAGTTGGGAGAACAGGATACTAGCCCTGATTTGCCAACTACCTCACAGTATGTTCCAGTATAAGTCACTTTGCCCCTCTGGTTTTCAATTTTCCCAAATATGAGTTTCCCACCTCCCACTACCTATCCTACCCCAACTTCTCTGCTAACCTCCAATCTCCTATCTCCGGCCACCAAGTAGGGAATTGAGTATAGCAGCAAAGCAATTTAAAGATATCATCTCATTTGATGCCATTTTGTTAAAACTGTTTAATAGATGTTATTCTGTTTAGTCCCAGTCCCTTTATACCACATTATCCATGGAACAGTGAGAAGAGCAAGGACTCTGGAATGAGGGGACCTAGTTTCAGATCCTCACTCTGCCCTTAGGCAAGTTGCTTAACCTCCTTGGTGAAATGAGGAAATTGGATGCCAGGGCTTTTACAGTCCTTCCTGTCCTAAATCTTTGTTCCCTGCTCCTTTTGTATTTACTTTGGTCTCTACTTTTTTGGTCTTATAACTGGCTATTAGCTCCAGGAGAAGAACTGGTTCTTTGTTACCTCTTTGTGCCCGCTGCTCATTAGAGTGACTAACACACAATTGATACTTGTCAAATGTTTCCTTCATAGAATAACAATGACAACAATAACATCTAGTATTTACACAGTGCTTTAAAATGTGCAAAATACTTTACACACATCTCATTTTATCCTCACACAACCTTGGGAAGGAGTTAAATGTCCATTACCCACATTTTGCGGATGAGCAAACTAAAAAGAGAGTTTAAATGAGTGTCTGAGACCAGATTTGAATTCCAGTCTTCCTGACTCTATCCACTGGTTCCCTGCATCCTCTTCAATATATTTGGTCCTTCCATCCATCTGCACCTTCTCGTGTTCTATCTCTTCCTCACCTGTATTTGATCCTCTACAGGTGATCCATCTGAGATACCGTTTAGAATCACATTTCTTTAGTAGAAGTGCAGAATTTGGGTTTTTGCAACTGTTCCCCCATGCTCTCATGGAACAGTTGACCCCGTTTCACCATTATCTGTAATGTGGATGATACCTTTCATAACATTTTTCACATACAAGTAATTTTTGGCAGTATGCTGCCACTAGTTTATGCTCATCATACCCAACTTCATGACCTTGGGTTGACTGCAATCATATTTTCCCCAAGATTGAGCTGTTTTGTAATAACAACGAAATGGAAAATGAAGGGTCTTCTTAGATCAGGTCGGAAATGTCAATGTCCAATAAGAATGGTTATTAGGATTACAGGTGCTACATGCTCACACTCCAGCCTTTTGGGTTCCTGATAAATCTTTTCTAGAGATAACAATGTAGAGTTTCATTTATGTACTCAGATTTTCATTTTCTTTTTTTCTTAAAAGATTGTTGTTTTGCTCCTTTTGATTTGATATCACCTTTATTTCCTCAAACATCTCCTCTCTCCCCTCCCTAGAAAACTATTCCTTTTGACAAAGAATGAAAAAGAGGAAAAAATCTGCTCAGCCAAACTAACTAGCTAACATATTGGCAAAAGCTAACATTACTTGGTCCAGTACCTCTGTAATGAAGGAAGGGAGGTGAGCTTGCTTAAATTATTCTCCTGGGTTAAGCACAGGCATTATAAACACCAAAAAAACCCCAAAACATTTCTTTTCCACTGACGTCTCTATACTCTGCCCTCCTTCATGTCTTGGTAAATTTGTGATTGTTGATGATTGTTGGATTCACAACAATTTTAAAGACGTTAATGTATTGTTTAGTGCTTGTGTTCATGTCCCTGCATCAATTTGTATTCATCTCCATGTAGTTTTCTGAATTCTTCATATTCATTATGCCTTACGACATGACTTTATGGTACCATGATTTGTTTTGCTCTTCCCCATTGGGGGCATTTACTTTGTTTCCATTTCTTTCCAAACCTCAAGTTCCCCTATTTATACTATTTTTATATAAAGGACTCCCTCCTCATATTTTAGAATTGCCCTCCCCTGATTCACATGCATAACAGTGGGATCTCTGGTACAAAGACTAGATTGTAGTCACTGAGTTAGATGATTCTGAATCGCTTTTTTCAACAAAGGGTGGACATCCAGTCATAGCTCCACTAACTATGTATTACTGCATCTTTCTGCAGTCCCTGCAACATAAACTATCCTCATTTTATCTGCAAGGATCCAGAAATCAATTATGTGAAATATTACAAATATATCCATAAGTCTGGTACATGAGCTACTAAATGCATCTTTAATACTTTCATGATCTGTTAATACCTACGTTATCCTCTTTATCCATTTGCTGTTTCTACAGTAAAAGCCCAGTGAGATATTCTTCACTTTCAAAACTTGATTTTGACCATTTTTTGGTCATTTCAAGTACAGAGCAGATATAATGTTCTGATAGCCTTTCAGACATCTTGAATTGGTTAAAACACAACTTGTCCAAAACTGAACTCATTATCTTTCCCCCTAACCCCTCCCTGACTCTTGCCTTGAATGAAAGAAAGAAGAAATGAACACAGAACATGTCATCTGTGTCTTTGGGTTGAATGGCCATGCTTCTCCCAGGATGCAATATAAACTCCTCCTCTCCTAATATTTAAAGCCTTCACAATTAAATACACCCTTTCATTTTGGACTCATTTGACATGAATCTGTCATATCCTTGGACCTTACTCTTACCTATATATGATACTGAATCTCTCACCTCCTTGGCTCCTCACATACTTCCTTTCATCCATCTTCCTTCTCCTTTCTGTAGTATCTCCTAACTGTGGATTTTAAAATTAGCATTCAATAACTCAAGTATTATATTTATAAGACTTATTAATAATAATGAAAGTAAGAACTAGTTTAAAAAGGTACTAAAACAGACTGCTTGTGAAAGAAAAAAAAAGAGATGGAGGAGCTATAGAACATATAAAATATGATCTCACAAAGTGGTGGAGAGAGTAAAAGGAATTTTGGGAAATACTAAGGGACTTCTGGGGGATGAAGTCCAAAGTTTCAAGATTCTAATTATACATAACTTTTAGGATTTTATGTATTTATTTATTTACATGTTACCATATATGAAGGGCTTTTCAAACATTAAACTATTATAAAAAGGCTACCTATAAAATGATGATACTGTTGATGGTCTACTACTACTACTGCTACTAACTACTGCTACAGCTACTGCCATTACTACTACTACAAGTACTACCACTATCATTATCCACATCATTATTCTCATTGTCCCCAACATGACTACTACTATTATTATTAATTATATTCCCCATCCTATAGCACAGTAGCTAAATATAGTAGGTGCTTAATAAATATGCCACAATTGATTGACATATTACTCTCTGATTACATGAATTTACATCATATCTTCTTTATATCTACTTTGTATGTAGTGAGAGGTGTTGATCAGGACTAGCAGATAAATTGATCCCTTCCCTCCCCTCCCAGCTGATGAAATAATAGAATGCAGTGGAAAGGCATGAGGAACACTGAGGGACCAAGATCTCAAGTTTGGTGTAAAAAATGATTTATACTTGGCTACCATTTTACACAGGAAGTTCTTGCTCAAACTTGATGGAATTTGGTGATTGAGGGTTTAGCCACAATCTTGGGGCCCCTTAAAAAATCTTTAGATAGATGCCTCACAGGAAAATCCACTGAGACAGGAAAGTCCTGTGAGAAGAGTAAGCTCTAATAAAAAGCCAATTATGAGAAAAGGGAAAAAAAAGCCCATCTTCTAACAGAGAACCATTCGACACCTTTAGCAGATATCCATCCATCAACTCTACTTCTCCTTCCACCATCACAAATGGTGTCTTGAAGGGGAGATTCTTGCACAGTAGGAAATATAGAAGGTGCTAGACCCAGAGGGTCCAGCAGAGTTAAGGAAACCAGCTGAGGAAAGGGACTTCTGTGTCAAGAGGTTTACCTGTGGCCATTAGGAAATGTTCTGAAGGCAAGGGTAGACTTAAACAGGATCCAGAAATTATTTTTTATTCAGAGAATATCAGAGAAAGGAAATGACATTGGAGTCCTATTGTGGGTGAGGAGTCAGTAAACCGAGTCAGATGTGTTGCCTAAGCATTTACCCATTTACCTATTGACTAGGATACTCCTTTTGTTTTCACCCTTCCTATGGATAATGGCATTTTGGGGGAGAATCTTAGATGGATTGATTAGGTGGATTATGGCTCCAAACTGTTTCCTTGATTATAGACTATAGGATCATCAAAGTATATTTAGGAGGAACATTGGACATCATCTAGTAAAGCCACTTGCTTTTGATATAGGCTAATAGGCCTATGGCCATTCTCATGCACTCTCCCCTTCCACCTCAGTTTAGTAAGGTCAAGATCTAATCTGTAAGGAAGGGATAGACAGCAAGGTGTCAAATCCACAGAAATAAGGCTACCGGCATTTTCCTGTTTTGACATTGAGGGAATCAAAAGGAAGTACTGGAATTTGGAATGCATCAATCGGCCAAAACTCTGGAATTATACCTAGATGGCAGATCATCTTAAGATTTCATTTTAAATCAATTCTATCAAGGAAAAATGTTTTAATGATGCTCTTATTTGGGGAGGCTATTTTTCTCTCCTCTGTCACTGGAATTGGCATTTAGCAGAAAAGTTGCTGGCCCGCTAGGATGTACCCTCTCTAGTAACTTGTGACAATTCAGTTCACACTTGAGCAAGCAAACACACCTACACACTTTGCAGATAGGTGCAGTGGCACTGAGCCAGTCATTTAAGAAAGACACACATTTCACATTTAAGAGGTGGAAAGTAAAAGAAATTTTGATGTCTGGGACTCCTGCAACAGAAAAGAAAACCATTTGGGAACATAGAAAAAACAAGCAAACAATCTTGCCAATCCAGTGATGATTTGCTGGGGAGGTATAGACCCTAGGAGTCTAGCATACAACCAGCAGAGATACTTAAGACAGTGTGGAACAATGCAAGAAATCCACTGAAGTGAAAGGGAAATGGGACCCAGTAATGCGAGAGTTAGGCTACTTGGGCTCCCTAGATATGTGCTCCTCTAGGATTGTTGTTCCAATTAAAATGATCTCAAGAGTGATTTTCAAGTAAGAATATCAGTTTATTGATTGAATCTGCTTAATGCTTAGGGTGGCATCATAACTGATAAAGTAATATGTAGGAAATTACCAAAGACCCCAAATATTGGCCAGGTAGCCTAGGACATAGAAGCTTAGGAGCTCATTATTCGGTCCCTTCCTTGAACACCCCAACATATTTCTAAATAGTGAATGTTGATTAGGAAGTGGTTCATCCAATCCTTAATCTTTCCCGACACTGACAGCTGGGGGAGATGAAGGATTGCAGTCACCCCAGAAAAGAACTTGTGTCCCCTTCATTTAATACCTGATTCTGTCAAAAGAGAAGGCATTGTTTGTGAAAAATAAATTCTCACATTTTCTAAGTGTATGCTGATTTTTCTCATGGCTATTGTGTAGTTTGCAAATGAACTTTAGTAAGGAAAGAGGAAGTATTTTTAAGGAACACCTTCTTAGTAGGAAACAAATATTTATTAACCACCTCATATGTACCAGACGTGCTTAACACTTTACAAAACTATCTTATTCAATCCTGACAGCAATGCTGGGAAGAAAGTTGACATTATTATCCTTATTTTACAGTTGTAGAAACTAAGGCACAGAAGGTTAATATTTTGCCCAGGGTCACCTAGCTAGTATGTGTATCAGGTGACATTTAAACTGAGATTTTCCCAAATCTAGATCTATTGCTCTATTCACTGCACCACCATAAAAATAACTAGTATTTACATAAAACTGTTACAAAACCCTTACCTTCTGTCTTAGAATCCACACAAAATATTGATTACAAGGTAGAATAGAAATAATGGATAGACAGCTGGGTTTAAGTGCCTTGCCCAGTGTCACATAGATAAAAAGTTCCTGTGGTCAGATTTGAACCTAAGAGTGATAAATCTTGAAGAGGATGTGGCAAAATTGGGGCACTAATGCATTGCTGGTAGAGTTCTGAATTGGTCCAACCATTCTGGAGGGTAATTTGGAATTATTCACAAAGGGCTTTAAAAGTCTGCCTGCCCTTTGATCTAGCCATAGCACTGTTGGGTTTGTACCCCAAAGAGGTAATAAGGAAAAAATAAATTGTACAAAAATAATCACAGCTGTAGTCTTTGTGGTGGCAAAAAATTGAGAAAATGAGGGGATGCCCTTCAATTGGGGAATGGCTGAACAAATTGTGGTATATGTTGGTGATGGAATGCTATTGTGCTAAAAGGAATAATGAACTGGAGGGATTGCATGTGAACTGAAAAGACATCCCAGAATTGATTCAGAGAAAAAGGAGCAAAACCAGAAGATCATTGTAAACAGAGGCTGATACACTTGGTACAATTGAATGTCACTGACTTTGCTACTAGCAGCATTGCAATGACCCAGGACAACCCAGAGAAATTAATGAGAAAGATGCTCTCCACATCCAGAGAAAGAACCGTGGGAGCAGAAACACCGAAGAAAAACATACGATGGATCACATAGTCCGATGGGGAGATGATTAGAGTTTTGATATTAAAAGATCACTCTATTGAAAATATGAATAACATGGCATTGTGTTGTATATGTATATACATATGTATGTTCCAGTGTATTCCAATTTACAAATGTATCATCCAGTGGAATTGCTTGTAGGCTCTGGGTGGAGGGAGGAAAGAAGGATGGGAAAAGCCATAAATCATGTAATAATGGAAAAAAATATTCTAAATTTAAAAAAATGACTTGAACCCAAGTCCCAAGGCCTAGCTCTCTTTGAGCCACCTAGATGTCCCCATTTACACAAGACTTTTAAGGTTACTGAAATTATTAAACTAATATGAAGTCAGTTTAGTCTCACAACAACCCTTGAGTTTAGGTCCTATTATTATTCCCATTATTCATATTACGAAACTGAGGCAAACAGTGGTTAAATGACGTGTCCAGTGTCACACAGCTATGATGGGATTATGGCTTCACTTGGATTCTCTCTGTCTGTAAATTCTATGTGCCACCTATCTTCCTTTCACTGTATTATCTTAGTATGTGCCAGTGTGTTGAGCTAGGTGTAATGACTTTTCGTGCCACTGGACCCAGGCTTCCAACGCCAAGAGAGCGGGACTGTCTCTGTGCATCGACTTTTCCACTTAAATCTCCTTCACGCACAAGTGTCTTTGTGCACACTCATCTATACACCATAGATGAAAACGCACAAAGACAATCATCATCCTCAGTTACCGAGAGACGACTACTATATACTAATGATGATAAGAGTGATTCTTAATAGGAAGTACACAGGAGGGGACTTTCAAACTATAGTTTTTGAAGTGCAGACAGAAATGGAAATTATAACAGCAGGTACACTTATACAATGCTTTGAGGCTTGCAAAATGCTTTATATACATCCTTCGAATATGGAGAACACCCTCTTCCCTTTTGGGCACCTAGCTCAGGAATGTGACTAAGAGTTAGACAGAAAGCATGGATGCGAATTCTGTACACCGAAAAGGAAACTAACTCTACGGAAGTTGAGATTAATGCAGTCACTTAGGGAATTATAATCAGAGATGGCATTGGACCCTGAGTAATCAGACTGATGCATTGCATGTTGTAATTACCCACTCATTGATTAATCTTAAACACTTATTTATCCCCTACTGTGTGCAGAACATTATACTTCTGATTGGAGAAGATAAGAAATTTATGGCAGATACATCCTCTACTTGCACAGAACCAGAACTAAATAAGACATTAAAATAGATAAATCTCATGATCAGTGTAATACTGATCAATACAATACAGTCATTTTCTACAACTTGCTCAGCCATTCCCCAATTGATAGATATCCTAAATTTCCATTTTTGCCACAACCAAGAAAGATGCTATTATGTATGTATGTGAGTATGTATGTATGTGTATATATATACTACAAATAGATTCTTTTCCTTCTTTTTGATCTTTTTGGGGATACAAACTGAAGAATCAAAGTTTTCTTCATGTTAGAGGAGACAGTCATTATTGTAGGCAGTAAGAAATGAACCAGTAGAGATGGAAAAATGAGGGGAAAATGTTAAAAATGGAGATGGCAGAGGTGCAACCTGCTGGAAGAGGCAGTATTTAATGGGATCACTTAAACAAGCAGAGTTATTACCCCTAGTAAGGAGTTAGACCCTGAATCATGTGAGACAAGAGTTCATGGTGAATGTACTCTTTTTTTTTAAATAAAATATAGGATAAAGTTCTCAGCTGAGAGGAAGGGGAGGCAGAGGTATGTTTTTCTTTTTTTGATAGTTGAGAAGGTGTGGAAGAATCTCTGTGGAAAGTGGGACAATGAGACAATGAACGTGGTATAGGAAAATTCCCTTCCATCAGTGAGGGCTTAGTGGAGGTTCTATAACAGAATTTCATAATGCATCCAGTTAGAAAATTTATTCTTGTAGGGTCAAAGGCACTTATGTTGTGAGTAATTCAGGACTTGGGCTCATGTGGGTACAGTCAGGGATTTGGAGGAAACTTGGGATTCAAGATAGGATAACAATGTGGAATTGCATTGGTTCACCCAGGAGTCAAGATGGGGAGAAAAGAAGAGAATGGCTAGAGCAGGGAAGACGATTTGGATGAGAATTGAGCAGCTAAGGAATTAGAGATTACAATGAGGCCTTGATGTCACTTCTACATATTACATCATAACAGTATCACCCATTTGGTCCTAAGCTTTTGACAGAGAGTGACACATGCCTTTTAGTGGCTGTGATTTGTCTCTCCAATAAGACTGTAGATGACAGCAGAGACTAGCCTAGTTGTCTCAGTATATCCAACATACTGATATTTGAGAAGTATGTGGAGATTTGCAAACACGCACACACACATATATACAATTGTGTATATGTGTGAATCCAGAATCACATCAATAAATAAATAGACCATGAAACAGAGATGTGCCAATAGGGCATCACATGGAGCCAGACATTTGCTAATAATAGCCCTGTCACAGGTAGTTAATACTCTATAGTCTACCAAATCTTCTCAATGCATTTTCTCATTTGACCCTCACAACCTCTTCTTTAGGGAGAAAGGCAAAATATTATTGTTCACATTTTATGGAGAGAATAAATGCCACGTAAGTAACTTAGACAAGAACCTAAACTCTATAAGCTCAAGTCCAGGGAATTTTCCAAAAAGTCACACCCTGTGTGTGTGTCTCTGTTTGTGTGTAGAAATGAGAAAGTTGTGGATAATCTTCTCTTTCCTATTCAAGTATTTCTTTTTCTGACAGGTCTGACACAAAAATTCCTAAATCCACACTGTGATTATAGCTCTTGGATAAATGGGGTGCACAGACATTTCATTGCATCCTACAAGGCTATTTTTGGTGCTCTGAATATATTTTAGGCTGTATGATTGCTGCTATTTTAGAATGTTTTGCCAACCTGAGCATCTGAGAGGATTCTGCCATTCCCTCCCTCCATGTGGAAGGAAACATGAAAGGAATAACTTGGAGTTGTGGAGGTCTTCTAACAGTGACTTTCTGATAACTCCTCAGAAGGTGAGAGGTGGTGTGTGTGTGTGTGTGTGTGTGTGTGTGTGTGTGTGTGTGTGTCTTTGTGTGTTTAATCCAATCCAATCCATATTGATTTAGTGCCTATTAAGTGTCAGGCACCATGGTAAGTGCAGGGGATGCAATTAATTTAAAGAATAACGTTCTCTACCTGTAAGGAGCTTACAATCTAATGAGGAATGCAATATACAAAAAGAAAGAGGTCACATGAGAGGTAGGAGACATACAATATGTTTATGTAAAGCCTCTCATTTTGTGGATTCTGAAATCAAGAACAGCAGATGCAAAGTGGTATGAGATGAAAGTCCAATGTCTGCCTCCTATAAAAGAAGACATTGGAAGGTTCAAGTACTCTGTCCTCTAGCCCTTCAATCAGAGGGTAGAGGAAGCTGAAGGAGGAGGTAAAGTCAGTTAAGGCTTGAATTAGCAACAGTAGTGTTGAGTCTGGAAGTGCTAAGCTTATCCTATATTATATTATATTATTATATAATAATATATAATATATATTATATTATAGAGTTGAAACTTGGTAGAGTGGCAGATGCAAAAGTAGGGTTAAGATTATGATTAGTGTTATCGGCTGGGTATGTGGGATAGATGGGATAAATGGTGGAGTGATTTCCCCACTTATTGTCAACAGTTTCTTGAGAATCACACATGATACAGTATAGTGGTTCCAGCTCAATAGGTCATCCCTTCATCATACACATCACCATACATACAGTCTATCACATGCATTCTTTGTAAAGGGCTCAGTACTCTAAAACATAGAAACTGTTTGATTCTGGACCTGTCATTTTAGGGCTCTGCAGCTCAATTGCTTCAACTATGAAATAAAGGGTGGCACTTATTTTATTTTTATTTTTTATTTTTTTCCCTTTTTATTTAGAATATTGTTTCATGGTTACATGATTCATGATTCCCCACCCTCCCTTACTTACTCCCTCCTGGAACTGGCAGGGAATTCCACTGGGTTATACATGTATCACTGTTCAAACCTAGTTCCATGTTATTCATATTTGTGGTAGAGTGATGATCTTTTAACATCAAAACCCTAATATCCATATTGAACTACATGATCAATCATATGTTTTTCTTCTGTCCTTTACATTTTGTACATTTTAATAAAAATTGTCATCTCTCAATGCCTTTAAAGAGCAAATGAATCTGAAGTCAGAAAGCCCATGCTCCAATTGTACTTCCTTTTATTCCATTGCCTTTCCATTTTTTCCCTTAATTTATCCTTCCAAATAATGAAGCTGGAGTAATCAATAGGTATTAATTTAAGGTCCTGTCATGGTCTAAATATAAATTATTAACAACTAAATTATTCAGAGAAGTCTTCCAATTTAGGGAGTCGAGTCTTGAAGAGAGTGAGATTGTAAGAGTTAGAGATAGAATGGTCCTGGAAGGGGAAAGAATCTGCAAAATGAAGGAGGTATTAGATCAAGTTGTTTTCTAGGAGGTAAATGTAATTTGCTTGCATTGTTGGAATATGTAGACCAAATTTATATTCTCTGGACTCTACCACTGAAGGATTCTTCTGATGACTCCTCCAGTGTGAAAATACACTTGTGTTCTCAAAGGCCATACCAAAAGAGAACCAGTTCTAGTAGGTCCAGCCAAACTGGAAAGTCTTTAACAAGGAGTTGTGGCTGAAAGGAGTGACTGGCATTTGAAAATCCACTTGGCTTAGTTTTGTAAAACTCATCACCAAATTATCTTTTGGAATAAATTTGGGGGGCACAAAACTTTTGAATATCTATTAAAGTCATCTCAGTCTGAGTTTATGGACCTAATACCCAGGAAGATGAAGTTTGAATCCCCCACAGCATTGAAGATTATCTTATTTTTCATATCTAAAAAATCTATGTCCATGTATTATTTGCCTAGAGAATATGATTGACATTTTAAAATGTAGATCATATTTTAGCCACATCATAGAATTTCAGAATTAGTATAGCCCTCAGTAGTCATTTAGGTAAACATCTGGCAAATGACATTCCAACTTTAACTTGGAGACTTCAGGTGATGGAAGAACCTATTATTTACTTAGGTAGACCATTCCCTTTTTTGCATGTTTACCATTACTTGGAAGGGTTTTTTTTTCCATTTCCCTTAACATCAAGCTAAAATGGACTGGTTTTGCATTTCTCTCCTTTCCTCCTATTTTGCTACAGTGACAATATTGTTCTCAGTTATACCTTATTGTCCCTACAGACTGAATATGCTCTTCGAACAATGGACTTGCAATGTGGAAAAGAGCTATTTTCAAAAATACTCAAGTCTATTGAAATTATACTGAGTATAACAGTTGATAGTCTGAATCAGCCACTTAAAATGGGAATAATTTGAGGTCATATTTCCAAAACAATTTAGTGTTTAAAAATACTTTCTTCACAATAACCCTTCAATGCATGCACAACAAATACTATTTTCTCCAATTGTGAGAAGAGAAAATTTCTTCTTATACAGATGAAGTGATTGCCCAGGATGTAAGAGATTATTTATACTTTTAGAACCAGGATATAATCACAAAAAATCAGACTTATTTAATTTTTCTGACTAATTGCTCTTAATCTTGTCCTTCTTAAGTTTTTGAACCAAATTTGAACCAAAGTTTGAACCTTAAATTTTTTACCAGAATTATCTAGACTTTACATTTACCCACATTGAATTCAATCTTTTTGAATTCAAGAGAATGTTTTATCTGGTCAAGATATTTTTGGATTCTGACTGACATCCATTATGTTAGCTTTCTCTTCAATATTTGTGCCAACTGCATCTCCAATAAATATATCTGCTATCTATCCTCTTAACCAAGAATGCATCCAATCTAGGAATGTTAACTATTTTTGGAATTCTGAATTTCTAATCGGTAGTAAGTGTAGTACTCATCAGTCCTTCATCCCTTTGCATCCTAGGCAGGCTCTTTTAATCTTTTTTTTCTCTCTCTCTTCTTCATAACTCCCAATCTGACTCCCCATCTCTCTCTGTCTTTTACTGTCTCCCCTTCTCTGACTGTAACTGTTTTCTTCTTCCTCCTTTTCTTCCTTTTTGTCACACTCTGCCCCTCTCTTTTCCAAATGCTACCATTATTTATCTTTGAATAGGTCCACATTTATTCTAATCAAGCTGTCATTTCCTTCAGGTTCTGAGTCTGTGAATTTATGCAAATTTTCAGGCTGGTTGGAAAATGAGCTGGCGGTTTGGGAAAGAAAGTGTCTGAGAATTCTAGGACTTATTAAATAATGAGTCAGGTGCTCCAAGACTGTAGACTTCTCTAGCCTAATCAACTTGCTCTCTGCTCTGTGATTTTCTGTTCTTCTACTCAAGGAAATTTAGATTATAATACTGCCAAGAGAATGGAAAATAGCATTCATATGGATATTCCAGGCCAAAGTTTAGCTTAAACAATATTCCTAAAAATGAGCCCTGATATACTGGCATCAATAAACTCCCCATCTACCAAAATATTCCTTTCTATTGTATCTCCTCAGAATATGTATTTTCCACATTTTTAAACCCTTACCTTCTGTCTTAGAATCATTACTAAATATTGGTTCCAAGCAGAAGATTGGTAAGGGTGAGGCAATTGAGCTTAAATAACTTGCCTGGAGTCACACAGCTAGCTTGTGTCTGAGATCACATTTGAACCCACAACTTTCCATCTGAAGGCCCACTTCTCTATTCATTGAGCTACCTATCTGCCCCTGTCACAGGATTCTTAATGGAAAGGATAAAATATATGAAAGATATTCTAATAAAACTTTAAGGTGAAAGGAACCTTTCCTTAGATTTAATTTCTTCTATACAATCAATTTTGCAGGTTAGCAAACTCAGGCTCAGATATTTTCAATGACTTGCCTTAAGCTTCATGTGGAATTAAAACAAGAACTGAGATTTTAATGCACATTTTCTGGCTCCAAATCCACTCTTTCTACCTTGCTAGACCTTTATACCTATGTGTGTCTATTTTCAGTATTTTAATTCCTAAGGACACAGTAGATTAGTGATTGGCAACTTATGATATATGAATCAAATGACTATTGTGAATTCTAGCATCTGTGATTATTCCAATAGAAGATTCCATGCTAAAGGCTTTATAGATCTGAGAGTTCAATACAATTCATCAGAATGACATGGCAGCCACCCAAACCTACCATGATCTCATATTGTATTGAGAGGCAGAGTATTCAAAGCATGTAAAGAGATGGTCATGCTCTTGTGTTCCCTGGTCAGACAACATCTGAAGTACTGTGTGTTCACTGGTGGAAATTACATTTTAGAAAAAAACACTGAGGGGGTTATGCAGAAAATGGAGCTCTATATGATGAAGAGCCTGGAGACATTGACACACAAGGATGAGTGAAAATAGTATTCTTAACTTCTATGTCATGGAATCCTTGTACAGTCTCATGAAATTAATAGATCCTTCTCAGAACAATATTTTTTAAACAATTGAGGGAAATGCAATGAATCCATTCCATCTCTGTTTTTGTATGTGTCACAAGCTGAGAATATTTTTAATATAAAGCAAAGGGATAGACTAAATGATCTGTAGCATCCCTTCAACCTCTAAATGCATGATATTGTAATGTTCATGGGAAAGGATGCAGAAATAGAATATTTCTTTTCTTTAATTGATAATTTTATTTAATTAATTATTTTAGAGTTTTCCATGGTTACCTGAATCATGTTCTTTCCCTCCCTTCCAATCCCCCCCCCCCGTAGCTAACACACAATTCCACTGGGTTTTACTTGTGTCATTGATCAAGACCTATTTCCATATTACTGATAATTGCACTAGGGTGATCATTTAGATCAGTGATAGGCAACCTTTTGAGCTTGGTGTGTCAAAGTTTGCCATAAAACCAAGCATAACTCAGGTCACTCGAGAAGAGGAAAAAAAAAGCAATTTCATGATATTTGTGTCCTTCTTGGCATGTGGCCCCATACTTCTCGGTATTTGGCTGCATATGACTGCATGTCATAAAAATGGGTACATATGTCAGTGTCATAGGAGCACCATCATGGGTTTATAGTCTACGTCCCCAATTATATTTCTATTGATCCATGTGATCAAGAAATTGTTTTTCTTTTATATTTCTACTCCCACTGTTCTTCCTCTGGATGTGGATATATTCTTTCTCATAAATCCCTCAGAATTGTCCTTGGTCATTGCATTGCTGCTAGTAGAGAAGTCAGTTACATTCCATCATGCCACAGTGTATCAGTCTCTGTGTACAATGTTCTCCTGGTTCTGCTCATTTCACTCTGCATCAATTCCTGGAGGTCATTCCAGTTCACATGGAATTCCTCCAGTTCATTAGGGAACAGAATATTTCAATCTTTAACCCAGAATATTTATTGCAAAGAATTTTGAATGTTTCAATTTGAATTCAGTCAGTCAGAAAAGCCTTATTAATTATCTATTATCTACCAGATACTATAACAAATATTATTTCATTGAATCCTCACAACAAATAGATGCTATTATCTTCCTTGTTTTCACAGATAAAGAGACTGAGTCAAATTAAGTGTAAATAACTTATTCTGGGCCTCACAGGTAGTTATTAAGTGTTTTTAGTCCTTATTTGAACCTGTATTTCTGACTCGAGATTTGGGAACATATATCTCTTGTGCTTATATGGTTCCTGGGAAGCATGAATCCAAAGCTAAATAGCATAGAGGTCAAAAGGTAAACTCACAGATTCTACTTAATGGATTCTTGTTCAGAAGGAATACTTAATCTTAAAGATCTTCTGTAAACACCACAGAAAAAAAATAAGTGCTCTTATACCACAAATAAGGCAACCAACCAATTGCCCTTAAAGGTAAATGACAGTAACAATGGTCATCATTAAGATGTCACAGTGAACTCAGGGTGAATAACTCAGCATCAGTATTTTAGGGATACAAACTCCATATTGTTCATATTAGTTTCACATTTTAAAAAGTTCAGAGGATATCAATAATGAAGCATTGAAACAAGCAGCAGTTGTCCCAGAGGAGCTCATGTTATTTGGAAAGGAAAAATAAGGAAACTCAAATCTCCAATGGATCCTTTCAAATGCAAAGGGTGCCCAAATGATTTCAGATGAATCCCTTTCTGGCTGGGTCCCAAGATGATCACTACCTTCGATTCCTCAGGATTCTAGTGGAATCCTGATGTTCACTATTTTTTCTCAACTTTTAAACAAACTAATACACAATATCAAGAAAACCCCAGAATAACAAAGTGGATGAATTCCATGGAGACTGGAACAAGCTCCAGGAATTGATGCAGAGTGAGAGGAGCAGAGCCAGGAGAACATTGTACACAGAGACTGATACACTGTGGTACAATAGAACATAATGGACTTCTCCTTTAGTGGCAATGCAATGTCCCTGAACAATCTGCTGGTATCAAGGAGAAAATAAAAACACTACCCTCAAGCAGAGGACAAACGGGGGGGGGGGGGGGTAAAAACACCAAGGAAAAGCAATAGCTTGACTAAAGGGGTGGGGGAGATATGATTGAGGAGAGACTCTAAATGAACACCTTAATGAAAATACCAACAACATGGAAAAGAGTTCAGACTGAAGACACATGTGATACCCAGAGGAATCACGCATCGTCATTGGGAGAGGTGGTGGGAGGGGGGGAGAAAAAAAATGATCTTTGTCTCTAATGAATAACGTTTGAAAATGACCAAATAAAATGTGAAAAAAAGAAAACCCCAAATGTCTGTTTCCCAAAGCATAACTAAAAGTCCAACATCGATTAATTAGATTTTTTTAGTTTATTGCATGAACCTAATGTCGGGGACATATAGTCAATTAGGATATATGAATATCTATCTGTGCTCATGTAGCATATGGGGAGAAGGACAAGGCCAAAACTCTTTCCAGGTTTCCCTCACTCCTAATTAAGAGTAATCTAGCCAGTATTGTCAGTGAAGGTTGCTTAATTGGGTTGTTTGTTCCCTGAGGGAAAGGAGATATAGAAATAGCTCACCCAGCCAGGACCTTAGGGCCCTATTGCTCAGATTAAAACAGATATGTTCTATCTAATTTAATGAGAGAGGGGGAAAATCCAAATTTACTTACCTCTACAGCTGATCAAAATAGGCTATTAAATACTGACTTAGCAATAGTCACAGTAAAAAAAAAAAGGTTTAGGAAAGTTAAGAAGATTGAGGGTATTTCATCACAACTGATGTGGTTAGCCAAAATATAAGGATAATTTTAGGGTTTTGACCTAAACTAAATTAATTTTGGTCACCAGGGGATATCGCAAATAAAATACCCAAGTCAGTTGTAAATTTATGTTGATTTTAATTAATATAGAGGAAAGAAATTAAGGAGAAGGGAGAGGGAAGGGTGTAGATTTTTTTCCCACCTAGCCTGTGCTGGGGGGGGGGAGTTCAAATTAGTGACTTTTAAGAGGATAGTGTTTGGAAGGTAAAGGAGAAATGAATCAGCCTAAAACTCTAAGAAGGCTCAGCTAAGATGCCTGAACCTGAATTAGCTACTCAGCTTCTCCCAGAATAGTATCAAGGGAAAACTCACCACCAAACCAGACAATAGCTGCCACCACACCAAGATGTCAGAACACTTAGCACACTGCTAGCCAGAGCCACCTCTCCAAAGAAAGAGCCAAAAGGTCCCAGAGAGAGCAAGTGAGCCAAATATATAGAACTTCTACCCTTGTGTCCCCTCCTCTAAATGCCCATTCTTTAGTTTTCATCTTCTTTGATTAGATTTTATCTTTAGCTACTTAGTACTTCTTTGTTAAGTTCACCTTTTGTTACTTCCTTGACCTTTTTGTGATTAATTTACCCTTTATAGTTACTTAACATCTTTTTGTATTAAGATCTAAAAATAGACTTAATTTTAAAGTTCTAGGTTCACAATAAAGTAAGAAATAAGTACCTTCATTGTTCAATCAGGAGGTTATAATTTCATCTTCTCCATAAAGTAAGATCTAAGTAGGGTGGAGTAATTTAAAGTTCACATTTCAATACTACATGAGCACAGATAGATATTCTTATATCCTAATTCAGTATATGTCCCAGACATCAGGTTCATCCAATAAACTAAAAGATCTAATTAATTGATGTTGGGCTTTCAGTTATGCTTTGGGAAACCAACATTTGTGATTTTCTTGAGGTTCTTTTCATCTTGAGTTAGATTGTTTATACTAGTGATGTCTGAGTTAACCTCCACTTTGTTTAACTTTTATATCAGTAATAGTTCTTTGGGAAAAAGTCAGGTATTATATAGTGACAGAATCCATAGGAAATTCATATGAAAGGTAGCATATTTTAGTGAATGTGACATTAGTCTTGGAATCAGGAGAATTTTGTTTTCAGTTCTGCCCTATACACAGATTTGTAACCTGGACAGGTCATTTAGTTTTCTCTGCTTCATTGATGTTGTCTATAAAATGAGTGGATCACTGAATTAGATGTCAACTAAATAATTAAATTCATGATTTTATATATAGGTATTAAATGGAATAATCTTCTATGTAAGAGATCCTGGAAAACATTTGAAGTGCCATGCATATGTGTTGGGGTCAGATATTTTGTGTAGATCAATTGGAAGACCATATTTGCTAACTAGAATAGTGGAAGGGTTTTCATTCAGGATCTTTTGGCTTCTTTTCTGAGAGTGAAGGATCTGACAACCAGGAGACATCAGAGATGGAAGAAGCTTAAGTATTCTAGGACTGTGTTGGCAAATCTGTGGCACATGTGCTGGAGTGGGCTGTTCCCTTCCCCCTTTCTGCCATGTCTGAGGACATTTTTTCACATTTTCCTTTGAGGGATGTATATAAAGATAAAGATGGCAGTACCCTATGAGAATTTTGCAAAATAATATCTATTTGTTCAATTGTATATTCATTTTTGGAATTATGTTCACTTTTTTTCAGTCATATCATGCTTTGTGACTCCATTTGGGTTTTCTGGGTCAGATACTGGCATAATTGCTCATTTACTTCTCCAGCTGACAAAAACATGATTAAATAAATTGCCCAGGATCACACACCTAGTATATATCTGAGGTCAGATTTGAACTCAGGGACATGAGTTTTCCTAACACCAGGCTCAGTACTCTATTGACTAGGCCACCTAACTATAATATACATCCACTAATGCCTAATATACATCCACCAATACATTATATTGGCAACCAATTCTTTTAAAGTTAAACCAATGAAGCACACAATTTTATAGGTTCTATTTTGTTATTGTTTTCTCATTCAGCTGTAGCTGACTTTGTGATACCATGGATTTTTGTGTTCCTGGGGTTTTCTTGGAGAAGATACTGGAGTGGTTTGTCATTAGAATTATAGAGAAAGTTTAATTTCCTGATTGCTTATGAATTTCTAGTTATGAACTATTTCTGAGATTCCTATGCTTGTACCTTCCCAAGTCACAACAAATCCATCTAGAATCTATCTAGAATGTCGGGTCTTTCTCAAAGGGACTCTAAGTGATTTGCTGAGGGCAGGGTGGAGAATGGAACTGTGGAGGTTCTTTCCCTACTATCAAGTAATGTAATCACAGAAGGCCCAAACTGTAAGGCTGAATGAATGAATCAAACATGTGAACTAGGGCCAAAATAATCTTGAATCAATTTGAGATGAATAAAGCCATTTTCTCTTTAGACAAAGTTAGATGATATTATGCAAAATTATAGTAGAGTTTGGTTGAAATAACATACTCCTCTGGGTCTAAATCTGCCCAGCCAGCCCATTTGGAATCCCATATTTTAGCATAATAGCATAATCCAGTAAGCGCTGTATTCATGAGCAAGAATAATGAATTTGAGAAAGGAGGAACTTATCTCTAAAACCTGAAGGGAGATTTCATAGGCTGTCTCATGACTTGATGTGACAGTAGGTGTTCATTGGGTTCTTCATCTAAGATAAAGTATAATACTGCAACCAACCTTTCTGACCTGTTGAAATGCAAGAGTTCTGTAGCAGCTCCCATGAGGTGGGTGAGGGACAGTGGGACTTAGTGATCATTTTCTCTTCTCCCTCTGCCCAGAGTATTCTCTTTCAGAAGTCCTTTGATGCTGGAATCTACCACCAGTGGATTGACTAGTTCCAGACAAGTTGGTTGTTTTTACACAAAGGGCATGGCTGACTGTTTTCAATCAATTACAAGCTATTTCCTGTGTTTGGTCATCTATTTTCCTATAAGGATCCAAAGACCTTATGATCCTTTTAAACTGATTAAGAACTAATTGGCTGATAATTCCCTTTGAGTGACTGATTGATTCTAACAATGTTTTCCCAGCCTTTCTGTGTGCAGTGATATAAAGAAGACATCAGTCAATCAGATTTAATTATATTCACTTGACCAGCAATATGGAGGCGAAGGCATTTCATCCAATCTTCCTAACCTCTCGAAAACAATTGAATGCATATTATTACAAGTCATTTGAGGAATCGATCAGATTCATGGTCACTTGCCCAACAAAATGGAGGAGTCAGCATTTTTGTCAATCCTTACAGAATTTTGAACTTCTTCAAACTAGGAATTAAGGCCCAAGGTTGAAGCAATTGAAGTCATTTCCATGTTCTAAAATCCTAAGAACACTAAAGGGGTAACAAGGCTTGGCAGCAGAGAATTCTAATCTCTAATCCTGAGAGCATGCCCTCAGTAACCCATGTCCCCAAAGTCCTCATGCTTTGGCAGAGCATCAAACCTTCCCACAGGCTTGTGATCTGTGATCTGCTGAACAATTCTCATTATGCTGATGTAGTCTCTGTCAGTTTGTCCCTTTAATCCTGTCTTCACTCAACTCTTCTGAGGCAACCCCCTCCCCCAAGAAACAAACAATCAAAAAACCATCTTACTCTGACTTCCCCTCATGTTGTCCACCAGAAATAGCAATGTAAGATGGGATAGCTTGAAAGTCACTTTTGGCAACATCCCTACCACACTGAAACTGGCTCAATAAGAGAACCAAATAGAGACAAGGGCTGGCCACCACAATATGCATGTGGATGGATTGGTTTTTTGGGGGGATTGGGCAGGGGGAGGCATTTAGTTCTATCAGTCCTGAGGAAGAATAGATTTATATCTCACAGATGACAATTGTGTCTCCACAGAGGACACTCGGGGCACAATGTGATAAAACTGAATTCTCATTGGATAAGACTAAGAGTTGCATCCCTAAATGAAACTTCAAACAAAGAGTCATGAGGCAAAGAAGAAGGAAGTATATACAAAGGTATTGAAATAAGCAGATTCTAAAAGCCAAACAAAACAAAACAAAACAAAAAGTCAGCAGGGAACTTTGAAAGAAAAAAAACAGAAGATATTAACAACAGAAAAGAATATGGCCTCTCAACCATCTAATCCAATCCAAATATCTTTGAATGAATATCATAAAACAAAGCCAAATAAATCAACAAATGATGAGGCAGAGGGCCTTGGGGATTTTCAAATCATGAAAATATAATTTATGGCATACACAGCAAATATTTGACAAAATAACAAAACAAGTATATCGTGGAAAATCTCAAAAAAGGGAAAATATTGAGAATATAAATGTATAGATATTAACAATAACACAGGAAAATAAAAGCAAAAATAAATAATGTTTTTTTAATGATCCTTATATATGGAATACATTTTAGTCTTGAAGAAAAGATGTTTAGAAACAACTGGGGGAAGTGAGGAGAAAGGAGAAACTACTTCGTGCTAGGCAATGTGCAAAGCACTTTTAATGAATATTATTTTATTTGATTATCACTACGACTTTTCAAGGTGTTGTTATTATTATCACTATTTTATAACTGAAACTGAGGTTCACCCTCCCCCCTAAAATAACAAAGCAGTCAGAATTTAGGTTGAAGCCAATACTTTCTCTTTGATTAATGATATTTAAGTGAGTGATACATACAATTCTATCCTTGTAAACCTTCCCCCCATCTAGAAAGGTCTTCAATTTAAAATTTCTATTCTTCATCCTAGAAGGAATTAAAGTACTCCTTGGAGAAAGGGAGAGAGGGGAGAAAAGACTAGAGGTGTCTATTTTGACTCCCTTTTAGGAGCAAGGCAGCTTTCACCATTTGGGCCCTTACCTTTGAAGGCATAATGATACCATAACAACAGCTGTCCTCGTCTTAATTTATACAAATCTAAAAGAAAGGCAAAAAAAGATTAGAAATATATAATTTAATGACAGTTATTCAAGATTGTTTTTCCAAAGATTTTATTACCATTATGAAATATTGTTCATAGACAAATGTTGTTGACCTATCAGTTTCAGATTTTACATGTGCTAATTAGTCAAAATATCCCATAATGATTTTTGTTAAAAATTTTTTAAAAAGAAAGAAAAAATGAAATAATATTTCAGTTTATGGAATTCAACTTTGCAGGTATAAAAAAGGTCTTAACATACCAGAAGTATTGGTCCCCCAACAGACATTGGGTAGATTACACCAAGACAGGTGGTGAAAATTGGGAGTTATATTTCTTCCAGCAGGTTGGTTAACCATAGGAAATGGCATATTCAGTTCAAAGAACAGCTAGAAATCTACTTTTCTAGAATATAGAGTATGTGAAGAGAAATGCAATAAAATCAGAATGGAAAGCACTGAACTTGGGATTTTGCTATGTAAGAAAAGATGAAGGGCAGATTGTGAGAATCAAGCACAGGAAAAAAATTAAGGTGTTGGAAGTTTTTTGGTGTATGGAGTGAAGAAGACAAAAGAGTAAAAAGTTATTACTTGAAAATGATCAAATTAGCCTTGATGCCTGGGTAAAAGGTGGTATCTCCAATGGAGACCTGAAATAGAAGAAAATACACTTAAGAGAAATATGATGGATTCATTTCAAGATCTTTAAAAGGTGGGGAGGTTAGTGGAATTCAAAGATACTACATACTACCATTCCTTCCTTCTATTTATTCATTGTAGTTAATAGACTTCATTCAGTCTTCTGAAAGATCATCTTTAATTAAGAGGATTATGCTCCATATCCTCAAATCCACTAATTCATGAACAACTCACAGCCACGTATTGCAGAAACATGCTAACAACATTATTGTGCGTCATTGCTTGTGTTGTAAACAAGGAAGTAAAAGAAACACTCAATCTATAATATGATTTGGGTGAGTGGATGGAAATTTGTGATAGATACAAAATAAATAAAAATGACAAAAATTAATTTGCTAGGCGTATGGGAAGATGACATCAGCCATTGTAACATTCCCCCAAATAATAATAATAATAATGGTGAATCCCTGTGTGATGTAGGGGATACAGGAAAAGAGTGACACAGGGAACACTGCTTCAGAGAGGAGAGGAGGAAGCCCTTAGTGTTATCTTTCCTATTTGCATTCCTGCCATTCAATTGGCTCTCATCTACCTGATATCAAGTCTCTAAGTGATATTCACTTTATTATTTTGTTCTAAGGCTGAATATTTTCTCCTTAAAATAATCCCAATATTCCAGCATTACTTTGAGGGAGAATTAAACAAGCATTTATTTACCATCTCTTGTATTCAAACAAAGGAAAATCCAGGTCCCACTCTCAAGGGGCTTATTGTCTAATGGGGAAGACAATATGAAAACAATGGTCAAATAAAGTATAGACAGGAGAAGTTGGGTGTAGACTTAGAGAGAAGACCATAATAGTAAGGCAACCAGGGAAAACCTTGTTAAACCTAGGTTGGACTTTATATGAGATCAGAAGGAAGCTAGAGAAGCTAGGATGCAAAGATAAAGAAGGAAAGAGTTTCAGACATGTAGGACAGTCAAAGAAAGCACTTTGAGATGAAAAAATGGAATGTCATGTTCAAGGAACATCAAAACGGGCCAATGTCATGGACAGCAGGATGTGTAGAGGGCTCTGAAAACTTGTAAAGTAGAGATAAGATGGAGATGGTTTAAGGCAGTGAGTTTATTGAGGAGACTTTATATCCTTCCTTGCCAATGGGACGAAAGTAGCACATTGTATCGTGAGTTGTATGTCATTTCCTTTGGGACAGTTTCTTAACATAATGGTTCCAACTTGCCTATTTGATTTATATTCTCAGGTAAAGGATTTTGCTGATTGCTCTTGAAATTAAAGTTGAGAACTTGAATCAACTGGTCACAAGTATCTGTGGTTTCTTCTTCATTTTGCCTGTTCTTTCAGTTTCTAGATTTTGCTAATTTAACCTATGATGATCATGATGATCTCTTCTCAATGTTAACACCACCCTAATACAGACTCTTCTCCCTTCTTCTATAGATAATTCTAAAAGCCTTTTATTAAAAAAAAGCCTTACCTTCTGTCTTTGAATCAATACTGTGCATTGGTTCCAAAGCAGGAATGGCAAGGATTAGGCAATGGGGCTTAAATGACTTGCCCAGGGTCACACAGCTGGGAAGTATCTGAGGACAGATTTGAATCCAGGACCTCCTGTATCTGGGCCTGACTCTTAATCCACTGAGCCATGCAGCTGCCCCCCTAACAATCTTCTTACTGGGAGTATGAGTCCATTCTTTTTTGCTCCAATTCCTTTTCATTATCAGAATTAGAGTGTCATTGACAAATATGGAGATTTCCTTATTCAAAGAAGATTGCACAGGAGACAATACATTTCTATTGCATATATATTTATATGTAGTATATATGTCTGTAATTTATGTATATATCCTACATATATAATTGGACAGAATTGCATATATGTATATGTTTATAAATGTGTAATATATGTATGCATGCATATATATTCAGTCCAATGATTATCTAACTTCCCAAGTCCCATTCTGAACTTCCCTATCCTTTCTCCTATGTATATTTAAGTTATTAACTCATAAATTTAGGGCTAGAAAAAGGTATCAGAGAATACAGTTCATTCACCTAATCTTATAGGTAAATGAAGTAGAACTCAGAGAAAAATGATTTCCCCAGTGTTAAACAGCTCCAGAGCATTGGAGGTGGGATTGGATCATAGATCTACCTTATTCCAAGTTCAATCCACTACATGTTTTATTTATACCCTTCCGTGCATCTCTATCCCTATGATTCTTCACAGCTGCAACCAATCATATAAAAACACTCCTTCATCTCCAATGCATTTAGTAATAAATCCTCCAATTGGCTCTGTTTGAACACATGTACCTCCTTCTGTGCCTCTGGCCCATTGCTTCTTATTCTGTGGGGATCTTATTGTCTACCAAAGAGGAGTGTCAAAGGATTCAGTCACCTCTTTCTCCCGTTGGCTCCACACTGACTGAAGAACTTTGTAACCACTTGAAAACCATTAGAAAAATGGTTAGAATGCCTGGATTCTCCTTGGTGATTACTTTAGCCAATGGCTCCATTTTTGTGAATGAAGAACATGGAGATGAAGTCTGCACACTGACTCACCTCACAAAGTAGTCTGTTTTGCCTATGCAAAGGCTTTTTGCTAGTCTATTGACTAAATATTCCTATTTGGCAACTGGCAAGTGGATGCTTAAGAAAATGAATTCAGAAAACAATATCTAAAGCATAAAACAATAGGACATCTTGAAGAAAATATGTGATGTGTACTTGAGAACTCCTGTGCAAAGGCAATCATTGGGTCCCTACTGGTTGCCAGAACAGATGGTGGCTAAGCTGGAAGCTGGCACGCTGCCTGTTCCTCATGGCAGGACTGGGAGAAAAGTACTTTGTTTACATACATTGAAAGGGTGAGACTATAAATAGATTCAAACAGATAATTGTCCTAATGTAATCCCTGTAACAGAGACATGGACAGCCAACCAGCAGTGTCCTAAAGAGTGAGTCATGGCAGCTCCAGACTAGAAAATTTACTAGTAATTAGGCCTTGGGACACCAGTAAGAAAATTTCGGGGGGGGGGGGATTAGAAAGAGAATTAAATGAATAACCTGAGAACCTGGGTTCCTTTCTAGCTGAGCCTCTATTTCTGAGGTGCCAAGGGCAATTCACTTTCCATCCCTATATGGACATGAACAGGCTGAACTTCTTCAATAGAAATAGAATGTAATGGACTCCTCTACAAGTAGCAATGCAATGATCCAGGAAAACCTTGAAGGACTTATGAGAAAGGACACTATCCACACCCAGAGGGAGATCTGTGGGAGCAGAAACCCAGAAGAAAAACAACTGCTTGATCACATGGGTTGATGGAGATATGATTGGGGATATAGACTCTAAATGATCACTCCATTGCAAATATCAATAATATGGAAATAGGTCTTGATCAATGACACATGTAAAACCCAGTGAAATTGTATGTCGGCTATGGGAGGATATTGGAGGAGAGGAGGAAAAGAACATGATTTTTGTAATCCTGGAAAAATACTCTAAATTAATCAATTAAATAAAATTTTAAAAAAGAAGAAAAAAAGAAAGTGAATTTTTTGAAGTTATGAGCTATGCTTCTGCCTTTCTTTTTAGCCCAACAGTTTGCATAGAGTTCAAGAGATGGGGAAGAAAATGCTTAAGGAAGGCTTTTTCATCAATGGATGGATTGACTAGACTAAATGATCTTTTAAGGTACTTCATTGTTCTGACATCTCTTAATGAATATTTCTCCATGATATGAATAGAATAAGCATTTCTAAAGAACCAGGCACTGTGCTAAACTTTTTATAATTCTTATTGTATTTGATCATCATTGAAACCCTGAGAGATAAGTTCTTATCCCCATTTCATAAATGTGGAAACAGAGGCAAACAGAGATTAAATAATTTTCAAAGAATCAAAAACTTAGTGCTTGAGGTGCGATTTGAACTTGGGTCTTTTTGACTCCAGACATACTATTCTATCCACTCTGCCACCTAGCAGCTTTCCTAAATAAGAATGATAAGAAATCTACAATTCAGTTATAGCAGTACTAGACCTATCCCAAACTTTGCCTTAAGACATGTTAATTCAACAGAGAATTATATATAATTGATAGACTAAAAACCTCACACTTACAGACTACTACTTTACTTTAAAAAAATGGAAAACATTTTTCAATCCATTTTAATTAGATTCTCAGGAAAACCCAGTGAGATAGAGAGCCCACAGATCATCCTCTACACTTGGAGAGTGAAAAACTGTAGCCCAGAGAAGCATAAACATCAACAATATGGCATGGCTAGAAGGCATCTTACTATGATATAAGTAATTAAATGAAAAGATACAGGCAGCTGGTTTGCATAGTGGAGCGAATAATGAAGACTTATCTTCCTGAATTAAATTTCTGGCCTCACACCTTTACTAGCTTTACTAGCTTTACTAGCTGTGTGACTGGGTAAATCATGTTGTTTGCTTCAATTTCCTCACCCACAAAATGAACTGGTGAAAGAAATCTTTGCCAGCAAATCTCTGAATGGATTGACAAAGGATTTGATGTAACTGAAAAGATTGATCAAAAATAAGAGAGTGATTAGAAATAGGGCCTCATTGGTTGTCTATCAATCAGTGAATTACTAAGCAAGATGTAGTGGATGAGTAGGAGAGAATATTATGTTTCTCTAAGCAATGACAAGCAGGATGATTTCCAAAAAATCTGGAAAGTCTTATATGAACTGATGCAAAGTGAAGTGAGCAGAACCAGGATAACTTTGTACATGGTGACACCAACATTTTTAATGAAAAACTGTGATTGATCTAGTTATTCTCAGCAATGTGGTGATCCAAGATAATCCCAGGCTGAATCATAATGAAAAATGCCTCTTTCCACCAAGAAAGAACTGATGAAATATGAATGCAGACTGCAAAATAGTATATTCCACTTTCTTTTGACTTCTCTTTTTGGTTTGAGATCTCTTTCACAAATTGACTAATATGGAAAATATTTTATATGATCATACATGTAATATTTATATCAGACTACTTACTATCTCAGAAAGGGAAAGTGGGAGAGAATTTAGAACTCAAAACTTAAAACAAAACAAGTTAAAGATTCTTTTTACATGTAATTGTGGAAAAATATTATTAAAAAAGATACATGGTCTCTCAAGCAGAGGAATAATTTTCTAAAATGTTCTACCTCCCCCTCTATAACACAAATACTCTGCCTGTGTGATCCTGGCAAGTCACTGCATCTCTCAGGGACCCAGACAATTCTTTAAGATGATAAGTGGCTGGATTACCTAGATGGCTCATTGGATTGAGAGCCTATTCCTAGAGAGAAGAAGGTCCTGGGTTCAAATAATACTTCAGACACTCCTTAGCTGTGTGAACCTAGGCAAATGACTTGATCCTAGTTGCCTAGTCCTTACTCCTTATCTGCCTTGGATAAAATACATAGTGTTGCTTCCAAGACAGAAAATAAGGATCTTTTTGTGGGTTTGTTTTTAAAGATGACATGAGGCAAATCAGTCTGAGTTCGGGGCGACATTGTTCCTGGAAGCATTACAAATACCTACCCAGAGGAATTGACAAGTCAAGAAAATCAACTAGGGACAGCTGGGTATCTCAGTGGATTGAGAGTCAGGCCTAGAGACAGGAGGTCCTAGGTTCAAATCTGGCCTCAGGCACTTCCCAGCTGTGTGACCCTGGGCAAGTCACTTGACCCCCATTGCCTAGCCCTTACCACTCTTCTGCCTTGGAGCCAATACACAGTATTGACTCAAAGATGTAAGGTAAGGGTTTAAAAAAAAAAAGAAAGAAAAACAACCAAACAGAAAACTGGACATTTATGAAGAAAGTTTTCATACCTTTTTTTCTCATTTGCTAGTCACAATAATTCTGTAAGCAGATCTTGTTCTATCCCCATTTTAGAGATTATTAGAAATGCAAGTGATAAAGGACAAGTGATTTACCCAGGATTATGCAGCTGGTAATCATTTGAATTGAATTCTGATTGATCTTCTAGTATTTCAGCCAAATATTCCTTTCAGAGAACAAACTGAGCTCCAGAGAGAGAGGTTACAGAGCTACTGAGAGCTTTAGATAGGACTCAAAACTATCCCCTGGTACTCTAAATCTAGTTTTCTCCATCCTATACTGACTGACTCCATTTCTTATAGGAAGAGGCTTGGAATAAATAAGAATTGGCTAAAATCTGAACATCTATTCTGTAATGTCTGTCGTTGACTTGTCGATTATGATTGGTAAAAATCATGCCACCTTTGGAGCAAACTGTTATTACTATTGTAAGAGAAAGAACGGAGCTCAAATCTCAAGAGGTCTTTGGATTTGATTCAATTTAAAAAGCATTAAAAAAACTCCTGTTACATGCCAGAAATGGTCTTTAGTGAATGTGGCTACAAGTATTATTCAAATCTTAGTATAGATTTTTAGCTGCATATTATATACATATGCATGTATAAATGAACATGTGTCTATATATTTCTCACATGTTCATACATACATATATTCAGCCATTATATAACACATGAGCACATGTACGATGCAAATATATCATAGTCTACCATGTAAAAACAATCAGTCATGTAGCATGTAATATTATATGATATCATATCATATAATTTCATACTATACTGTTATGGGGTATACTGCACTATACTTGATTATACAATATCATATTTTTGTCTTGTGCTCTGTGATTTTTATGTTGTGTGTAACCTTTAAACCAGAGACAGAAGGAAACCAGTAATTTCTTTAGGCAGTGATGAGGAAGAATGTGTTCCAGACAACAGGGTCACTGGAGTAGAAGCTGGATATCCATATTTGGCAATCAGTCATTAGTCCAATATGACTGAAACAGAGCCTCTATGAAGACAATAATGAGAAAGAAGACTGGGAAGATAATTAGAGACACATCTGGGGGTCTCTAACTGCCACACTGAAGAACAGATATTTTATCCCCAAAGTAATAGGAGCTCCTGGGAATTTTTTTTTTATTGAGAGTAAGTGAGATGCTGGGTACTTCATGATAAAAATATTGATTAGACAGCTTTGAGGATGAATTGAGGAGGAGATTGGAAACAAGTAGACCAATGAGGCATTTACTGCAATTATCAAGAAGAGATTTGGACTTGAACTGAGGCCATTATGTATGTAGAGAAAAGAGTATGTTGTAGAACTAGAATTCAATCAATAAAATTTGGCATTGGATTTTATGAACTTTGGAAAGGGAAGAGAAATAATGACTCTTAGACTGAGTGACAGAAAATATGGTAGCACTTTTGCCAGAAAGGCACATATTGGGAAGAAGTGGGAGTTTTGAGCAAATATATTAATTTAAATTTCACTCACAGAATTTGAAATATTGAAGAAACATCAGATGTAGATATCTAACTGGTAAGTAATAACATTGGAATGAAGCTTACTGAGGAGAAAAGAGTTAGATATATAAATGTGGGCATCATCTGCATAGCAGTGACTTAAAAATGCAAGTAAAAAGGAATAATATTAAATGTTTACACATATATATGTATGTAGAAATGCACATTAATTATTATTTAAATGTTTATATATGAATCAATATGTTCATGTTTTAGATATACACTATGTATAAGTACATACATGTATGCAAATATATATATGTAATGATACTGTGTAGGCATGGGAGAGTTTGGTAGCAACATATTACATGTAATACACATGTATATGAATATATTATTAAAGTTCATGCATTAAATCAGCATGGGAATATACAGAGAAAAGATGATATGGAGGGAATGACAAATATGACCAAGAAGGAATGATAGTAGGAAAAGAGAAAAAGAACTACCTTAAGTTCAAGGAAAGGAAGAAGACAGTGTCAAGGGCAAAGAAGTTGGTCAACAGCTTTAAATGATGCTTAAAGTTCAAATAAAATGAAGACAGCAGAAAGTTCATTATTTATAGCAGCTGCAATATGATTGATCACCATGAAAAGAGCATTTTCAGTCAAGTTGTAGTGTCAGAAGTGAGACTACACAAAACTGACATATGGGTCAGAGTTGAAGAAATGGCAGCATTGGGTACAGATGTACTTTTCTAGGTGGCATAACTATATCTAACCTGGTCAGGTATCATCTAGTTTATTGTATTGCTTCATGACATTATCCTTAAGACAGATATAGATACACTTGGAGAATACTTACAGGAAAGCATCTGTGAGTCAAAGTCACATAAGAGCCTTGATTCCATGTCATCCAAGTATCTATTAAAGAAACTATGACTATTAAACTATTTAACACAAATAAAAGAAAAATCAAAGGGAAGGAAGGAGGGATTGATTATAGACTGAGTTTGAGTTTCTAAGATGTATTCACATGAAGGAATAATTAGCTTTATTCTGGTTAGCCTCAGAACTTGGAGCAATAGGTGGTGTAAGTAGTGAAGAAAAAATCAGACTTGTACTCCTAATAGAAGAGTAAAAGCAGTGGCAATGTAATCTTTTATTGGATGTGAATAATGGGGATTCATTTCATGATAGTCATTTAAAGTACCTTTTATCTCTTCAGTTTTGTGATTCTGAAGAGAAAAAAAGTTATAGAAAAAGAAGTTAGTCAAGTTAATCTATCTATATCTACCTATAAATTTGTTATTTAATTTTTAAAAATATGATTAAAATATAATCATATTTATATAGAGAAAAAGGTGGTGGATAAAAAGAGATTAAAGATGAAAGAAAATGAAGAAATTAACTTAGAAAACATCTTTGTGAAGAGAGAGGAGGACTTAGTATCAAAATAAGCAGTGAGGAGCTTGACCTTGCCAAGAACTTTCCTGTCTCCATACCATCCTGGGTCAAAGAGAGCTAGCAGGCAAAATTATGAAAAAAGTGTTCTCTAGTGTAGAGAAAGAGAAAATATAGAACTCATAAGAACTTGCCTTCATTTTCTCAGGAGAGTAGGAGGGATGATTCTTTGATGAGAGTGAAGGGAAAGAGGAGGTATAAAAGGTGAAACAGAAGAATTAATCCCTATGTAAAATGTGTGAGACAGAGAGAATGAGATATTTATATTTATATGCAATCTATGATTGGATTTGTTTAAATTTACTATGCATATTTTTATAAGTAATCTATTTTTCCTCTTTTTCAAAAAGGTATAGAAATAAGGGAGAGAAAATAGATTTTATTAATCAAAAATCACTTGAAATAAAGGAATTAGGTTAATAGACAAGCAAAATGTTCCATACACTTTTAGATGCGGTCATTTTGTTTTCAGAGGAGGAGGGAGGAGGAGGAGGAGGAGAGGAGGAGGAGAGGAGGAGAAGGAGGAGAAGAAGGAGGAGGAGAAGAAGGAGAAGGAGAAGAAGAAGAAGAAGAAGAAGAAGAAGAAGAAGAAGAAGAAGAAGAAGAAGAAGAAGAAGAAGAAGAAGAAGAAGAAGAAGAAGAAGAAGAAGAAGAAGAAGAAGAAGAAGAAGAAGAAGAAGAAGAAGAAGAAGAAGAAGAAGAAGAAGAAGAAGAAGAAGAAGAAGAAGAAGAAGAAGAAGAAGAAGAAAGAAGAAGAAGAAGAAGAAAGAAGAAGAAGAAGAAAGAAGAAGAAGAAGAAGAAGAAGAAGAAGAAAGAAGAAGAAGAAGAAGAAAGAAGAAGAAGAAGAAGAAGAAGAAGAAGAAAGAAGAAGAAGAAGAAGAAAGAAGAAGAAGAAGAAGAAGAAGAAGAAGAAGAAGAAGAAGAAGAAGAAGAAGAAGAAGAAGAAGAAGAAGAAGAAGAAGAAGAAGAAGAAGAAGAAGAAGAAGAAGAAGAAGAAGAAGAAGAAGAAGAAGAAGAAGAAGAAGAAGGGAGATGAAAATGATGAAGAAGAAGAAGATGGGAGATGAAAATGATGAAGACAAAGAAGATGGGAGATGAAAATGATGAAGACAAAGATGACAATGATGATGATGACAAGAAGCACAAGAACAAGTAGAAGAACAAAAGGAGGAGGATGAGGAGGAGGGACAAGAGTTGATGCAATCAAGTTATAACAAAAATGATTGCTGTGCAGTAGCTAGAAGGGGTGGATAAAATCTTAATTTGTAATTTGGCAAAAAAATGCTAAGGTCAATGGAAGAGTTTCAAGAGATCTCCAGTTAACTAATGGTGTATGATTGAACTGATAACCCACAAGATCAAGATTGTAGAGAGATGTGAAGAGAAGGGAAGATGTGTAGATTATAGTAGATTATAGATATAGATTATATATAGATTATGTATATATAGAATATAGATTATAGATAAAAAGAGTAGATTATAGATTCAGAGGTGGTAGGGACTTCAGTGATCCAGGCTCCTCAGTTTACTGATGAGTAAATATTCATGACTTTCTTGCTGCATCAAGAGATAAAGATTTTAGTTCACTCAAAGGCATGTGGCATGAACTGAAAAGATAAGAGGGGAAGAATTTCTTTCTCTTTTTAACCATCCCTTTTAACCTGGCTTCACACAATAAATTGACCTTCGAGTGTTGCTGTTTGCTCATTTATCCTTTTCAATTTATCATTTATCCTTTTCAATTTCAGCTGCCCTTGGTAATCCCCACCAGACATGGAGTTTGAGCCAGGGAAATTTTAGAGCCAGGATTACAAGTCAGATGGCTCAGCCAATCTGACAGACAAACTCTGACAAGTTACAATGACTGGGAATGAGTAAGAGGGGAAATAGGAGCTGGAGCAAAGTAATGAACCTAATTGCTTTTTTTTCCAGAGAGATTAACATGGTGTAATGGGCAGAAATGATGATCAAGCCTTATGTATAGAGGAAATTTGTTTGAAATTGTGACAATTATTTTTCAAGCAAGTATTCCATTGTAAGAGTTCATCTGATTCTTAAGTGGCTCAATGGAACTGAGTTGCTACAGATTACCCTCTATGCTTCAGGCAACACCACTGTTTGTGGCTCAAAATATTTGCAGAAACCCTAGATACTCTGGATCTAGTTTAGGAGCATCATAGAATCCTGGGGAAAGGGTGCAGTTGTAATTTGGTTGGGCTTTACATAATGAGGACCAGAGTACTATGGAGTTTTATTCACTCATTTAAGTCATATCTAAATTTTTGTTACTACAGTTGGGATTTTCTTGGCAAAAATACAGTAGTGCTTTGGCATTTTTTGCCTAACTCATTCACAGATGAGCAAATTGAGATGAACAGGGTTGAATGACTTGCCCAAGGTCACACATCCAGTATTGTCTGAGGCCAGATTTGAACTGATGATTAGACCTCCTTACTTCACTCTGTTTATCTTGTGAATATATGTTATTCCACTCAGAATCAAATATTTAGAGATGGAAGGAATCTTTAAGGTCTCCTTTTCCAAATCCTTAAGTTTATATTACATAAACTTAAGACCTAAATAAATGCTGTCTTACACATTTTAGCACAAGTAGTAACAGAGTAAATATCTGAGCCCACTTATGCTCCTCATCAATGCCTCTTCCAAATTGCCATCTTCAATTTGACCATATTATAAACTACTGAGAGAAGACTTTACGTGATTTATCTTTATACTTCTTTCCAGGTTTAGCCTAGAACTTTGTATATAACAAAACTGTAGTCTTTTTTGGTGATTTTAATCAAAAAAATTGGATATATATTTCTCTTATCTCCCAATAATAGTTGGATCAAATGAGAAATGTCTATTAAATTTACTGCAAACCTTACAGCACTATGTGATTGTCATATACTGGTAATAATTTTGTAATAATAATACATTTTATGCATTTTACACAAATTAAGCAATATGCATTTTCAATACACAAACAATTTATAAAGTGTTAATTATTTGGAAAAAACTCTGATTCAATTATTTCAAACAACAAAAAAGGTCACATATAACAACTGATAATAGCATAGGAAACTTTATTGTTAGATATCAGGTTAATTAGCCTGAATTAGCCTTTGAACCTCACACAGTACACAGTACACAAAACAATGGGGTTACATGTGTTCTTCATTGTATTTACCTGTTTCATGTCAGAATATGGACTGGGTTGTTTTCTGCTCCTCTCTAATGCTATCCTAGTCTTCATATATTCTTTTTTTCAATCTTCAGTGATAAATAGAGAGCCTGGCATTGGTCAGGGGGTCAATAAATACTTAGAGATTGAATGTAAAATAAATCTATTATCAGTATCCATCATCTTCCTGTAAGGATTGATGGCCATGATACATAGATATAATACAAAGTCAATTCAAATGAGATCCATGCTTAAGGGAGGTAGAAGGGATAGCAGGAGCACTCTAAGGCAACAGGGAGGGAATCAATACTAACAGATATACTTCATATATTCTCTTTTTATCCAATGAATCAATATCTATCTAGTTCTTAGCCTGATAATCATCCAAACTGCTAAAGAAAGTAGTTCTAGAACCTCAAAATATGGAAAAGGAAAGGAGATATGTATTACACATGGAATTATGATATCAGGGTTCTTCAACTCCAGAATTCATTCCTTCAAAAGAAAGGATATACTGGTTAGTAGATGGCATACTGGTCTTGGAGTCTGTAAGAAGAGTTCAAATTACACATAAGACATTTATTACCTGAATGATTACTTGGCCAGTAATTTAGTTTCCCTAAGCCTCAGTTTCCACATATGTCAAATTGGAATAAGAATGACAGCATCTTTACAGAATTGGTGGGAATGTCAAATACAACAATATATATAAAACATTTTTCAAAATATTAAGAATTCTTTGTGGCAGATACTATTATTGTCACCACATTCCCATTCTTCTCATTATGGTCAAAATAAAAATGATCTTAGAATAAGTCAAATATGGCCAGTATTGATTTTTATTCAGGGTTCTTTGGATTATTGCACAAGATGAAAGAGATTACTTCCTTTTATAGTGGAATCAAAACATTACCATAATATTTTTAATAATACCTACAAATCTTTAGTCCATTCTATATAGAATCACTGAAATCATCTCCTGGACAAGTTCTATTATTGTTGTTACTGTGCTATGATTAAATCATTCATTCTGTGGCTAGTTCAACTCTCTAAGCATCTCAATTTTTTTTACTTTTCAAATGTGGCAATAGTTATTTGGAGTACTTAACTCACTTGGTTGTTCTAGTAAATGTCTGAACACATGGTAAGTGCTTACAATATGCTAAATATTGTACAAGGTACTTTATTTTTTATTAATTTTATTAATTAATTTATTTGAAAATTTAAATTAATTTATTTAGTAATTTTAGAACATTATTACTTGGTAACAAGAATCATATTATGACCCTCCTTCCCCTCCCCTCCCCCTTTCCGTAGCTGATGTGCAATTTCACTGGGTATTACATGTGTCCTTGATCAGAACCTATTTCCAGGTTGTTGGTGTTTGCATTAGGATGTTCATTTAGAGTCTACATCCCCAACTATATCCCCTCGACCCATGTATTCAAGCAGTTGTTTTTCTTCTGTGTTTCTACTCCCACAATTTTTCCTCTGAATGTGGATAGTGTTTTTTCTCATAGATCCCTCCAAGTTGTTCCAATCACTGCATTGTCACTAATGGAGAAGTCCATTACATTCGATTGTACCACAGTGTATCAGTCTCTGTGTACATTGTTCTCCACGTTCTGCTCCTTTAACTCTGCATCAATTCCTGGAGGTCATTCCAGCTCACATGGAATTCCTCAAGTTTATTATTCCTTTGAGCACAATAGTATTCCATCACCAACATATACCACAGATTTTTTAGTCATTCCACAATTGAAGGGCATCCTCTCATTTTCCAAATTTTTGCCACCACAAAGAGCGCAGCTATGAATATTTGTGTACAAGTCTTTTTCCTTATTATCTCTTTGGGGTACAAACCCAGCAGTGCACATAGCAGTGCTATGGCTGTATCAAAGGGAAAAAATCTTTTAGTACCCTTTGAGTATAGTTCCAAATTGCCCTCCAGAATGGTTGGATCAATTCACAACTTCACCAGCAATGTAGTAATGTCCTGACTTTGCCAAATCCCCTCCACCATTCATTACTTTCTGCTGCTGCCATGTTAGCCAATCTGCTAGGTGTGAGGTGATACCTCAGAGTTGTTTTGATTTGCATCTCTCTGATTATAAGATATTTAGAACACTTTGATCACTTTTTCATGTGCTTATTAATAGTTTTGATTTCTTTAACTGAAAATTGCCTATTCATATCCCTTACCCATTTATCATTTGGAGACTGGCTTGATTTTTTTGTACAATTGAATTGGCTCCTTATAAATATGAGTAATTAGACCTTTGTTAGAGGTTTTTGTTATGAAGATTATTTCCCAATTTGTTGCTTCCCTTCTAATTTTGGTTGCATTGGTTTTGTTTGTACAAACCCTTTTTAATTTGATGTAATCAAAATTACTGATTTTACATTTTGTGATTTTTCTAGCTCTTTCTTGGTTTTAAAGTCTTTCCTTTCAGAGGCGAAGTCAAGATGGTGGCCTAGAAGGAGCAGAAATTCAGATCTCTGAAAACCCTTCCTTATAGATCATAAACCAAATGCTCCTAGGGGACTGAAAATCAAACTTAACAACAAGATGGAGCCAAGGAACCCTCCTACTGGACTTAATTCAAAAGGTACATCCCCCCAAAAGCTGGAACCTGAGAACACTCGGGTTTAAGGGGAAGACAGAAGGAAGGTCCCAGGACTCATCCTGCCTCCCAACTAGAGTGCTGAGACTCCAGAGGCAGCGGGAACTTCTGGGTGGGCAAAGGTGCTGATATGGAGGGTGTACCTTGTGGGCAGGGCTGTGCCAAGTTTGGAGCATCCAACACAGATGGCGGGGAAGGAGCTAGAGAGGGAACATAGACCTGGCAGCCTGGCCAGAGCTGTGGAGATCCTCCATATTTGCTGCAGCCTTCCAAGTGGTTTTGGACTCAGAGCACACCCAGCCCAACTAACCTGAACTTAATCCTATCAAAAATCTCCAGAACTCAGGGAAGCCCAGGCTCCACACCCATCCTCATTGACTGCTGGAATTTAATCCAGTCAAAAGCCTCCAGAGGACAGGGAAGCTCAAACCCCCAACAACCCTCCCCCAGAAGCCACACCGAGAGATCTTCTATTAAAGCTCCAAGAGGGGAGACTGACAGAAGCCCTCAAAACCAAAAAAAAAAAAAAGAAAGAAAGGAGCAAGAGAACAGACAAACATGGAAAGTAAAGAAGGGGTGAATATGAGCAAACAACAGAAAAAGAAGAAAGAAACTACAATAGACAACTTCTATTCAGAAAATGGAATAGAGGAGAAGATATCAGGAAATGATAAATCAGAAATTCTAGTGAACTGGATACAGGCTGTGGAAGAACTCAAAACACTATTAAGAGATGCTGAAGACAATTGGGAAAAGAACTTAAAAATTAAGATAAGTCATTTGGAAACAGAGGCTCATGAACTAAAATGAGAAAATAGTGTCTAAAAAGCCAAAATCAACCAGCTGGGAAATGAGGCAAAGGAGATGAAAGATGAGGCAAAGAACATGAAAGATGAAGGAAAGAGGATGAAAGATGAACTTTATGATTCTCCAAAATTAGTTAGTTAAAGAACAAATCGTAGAAACAATTAATAACTTTTTTGAAGAAAATGACAATGATGAAACATCCTTTCAAAACCTATGGGATGCAGCAAAAGTAGTAATTAGGGGCAAATTTATATCCTTGAGTTCATATATTAACAAATTAAGAAGAGCAGAGCTCAATGAATTTGGCATACAAATTAAAAAAACAAAAACTAGAAAGCAAACAAATTAAAAATCCTCAGTTGAAGACTAAATTAGAGACCCTAAAATGAAAGGAGAAATTAATAAAATTGAAAGTCAAAGAAATATTGATTTAATAAATAAGACTAGAAGCTGGTACTTTGAAAAAAGCAAATAAAATAAACAAAGTGCTAGTCAGTCTAATTAAAAAAAGGAAAGAAGAAAACCAAATTGAGAGTATCCAAGATGAAAAGGGAGACCTCACATATAATGAAGAGGAAATAAAGGCAATCATTAAAAATGACTATGACCAATTATATGGCAACAAATAAGGAAATCTAGGTGAAATGGATGAATACTTACAGAAAATATAAATTGCCTAGACTAACAGAGGAAGAAATGAATTACCTAAACAACCCCATATCAGAAAAAGAAATTGAACAATCCATCAAAGAACTCCTTAAGAAAAAATCCCCAGGTCCAGATGGATTCACAAATGAATTCTATCAAACATTCAAAGAACAACTAATCCCAATATTAGACAAACTATTTGACACAATAAGCCAAGAAGGAGTTCTACCAAATTCATTTTAAGACACAAACATGGTACTGATACCAAATCCAAGCAGGTCAAAAACAGAGAAAGAAAATTATAGACCATTCTCCCTAATGAACATAGATGCAAAAATCTTAAATAGGATACTAGCAAAAAGACTCCAGCAAGTCATCACAAGGGATATTCACTATGACCAGTTCATAGTGGTTCACCATTAGGAAATGGTTCAACATTAGGAAAACTATTTGCATAATTGACCATATTAACAAGCAAATTGACAAAAATCACATGATTATCTCAATAGATGCAGAAAAAGCCTTTGATAAAATACAACACCCATTCTTATTGAAAACACTAGAAAGTATAGGAATAGAAGGGCCTTTCCTAAAAATAATAAAGAATATATATCTGAAACCAACAGCAAACATCATCTGCAATGGGGATAAGCTAGAAGCCTTCCCAATAAGATTAGGAGTGAAATAAGGATGCCCATTATCACCCCTACTATTAAACATTGTACTAGAGACACTAGCAGTAGCAATTAGAGAAGGAAAAGAAATTAAAGGTATTAAAATTGGCAATGAGGAGACCAAACTGTCACTCTTTGCAGATGATATGATGGTCTACTTAAAGAATCCTAGAGAATCAACCAAAAAGCTAGTGGAAAGAGTCAACAACTTCAGCAAAGTTGCAGGATAAAAACTAAACCCACATAAGTCATCAGCATTTCTATATATCTCCAACACATCTCAGCAGCAAGAAGTAGAAAGAGACATTCCATTTAAATCATCCTAGACAATATAAAATACGTAGGAATCTATCTGCCAAAACAAACACAGGAACTATATAAACACAACTACAAAACACTCTCCACACAATTAAAACTAGATCTAAACAATTGGAAAAACATCGATTGCTCATTGGTGGGACGAGCTAACATAACAAAAATGACAATCCTACCCAATTTAATTTACTTCTTTAGTGCCATACCCATTGAACTACCATAAAACTTCTTTACAGAATTAGAAAGAAACATAACTAAGTTCATTTGGAAGAACAAAAGAACAGGGATATCCAGGGAAATCATGAAAAAAAAATGCAAAAGAAGGAGGACTTGCAGTCCCGGATCTCAAACTATACTATAAAGCATTGGTTATCAAAACAATTTGTTACTGGCTAAGAGACAGAAAGGAGGATCAGTGGAAAAGACTTGGGGTTGATGACTTCAGCAGAACAATCTATGATAAACCCAAAGATCCCAGTTATGGGGACCAAAACGCACTTTTTGATATAAACTGCTGGGAAAATTGGAAGACAGTATGGGAGAGATTAGGTTTGCATCAACATCTCACACTCTACACCAAGATAAACTCAGAATGGGTGAATGACCTGAATATAAAGAAGGAAACTATAAGCAAATTAGGTGAACACAGAACAGTATACTTGTCAGATCTTTGGGAAAGGGAAGACTTTAAAAACAAGCAAGAGCTAGAAAAAAAATCACAAAATGTAAAATCAATAATTTTGTTTACATGAAATAAAAAAAGATTTTGTACACTCAAAAAAATGCATCCAAAATTAGAAGGGAAGCAACAAATTGGGAAACAATCTTCATTACAAAAATGTCTGACAAAGGTCTAATTACTCAAATTCATAAAGAGCTAAAACGAGTTGTAAAAAAAATTCAAGCCATTCTCCAATTGAAAAATGGGCATGGGACATGAATAGGCAATTTTCAGTTAAAGGGATCAAAATATTAATAAGCACATGAAAAAGTGCTCTAAATCTCTTATAATGAGAGAAATGCAAATCAAAACAACTATGAGGTATCACCTCACACCTAGCAGATTGGCTAACATGACATCAACAGAAAGTAATGAATGTTTGAAGGGAAGTGGGACATAATGTTGGGACATTAATTCATTGCTGGTGGAGCTGTGAATTGATCCAACCATTATGGAGGGCAATTTGGAACTATGCTCAAAGGGTGATAAAAGACTGTCTACCCTTTGGTCCAGCCATAGCACTGCTAGGTTTGTACCCCAAAGAGATAATAAGGAAAAAGACATGTACAAAAATGTTCATAGCTGCACTCTTTGTGGTGGCAAAATATTGAAAAATGAGGGGATGCCCTTCAATTGGGGAATGACTGAGAAAATTGTGGTATATGTTGGTGATGGAATACTATTGTGCTCAAAGGAATAATAAAGTGGCGGAATTCCATGAGGACTGGAACAACCTCCAGGAATAGATGCAGAGCGAAAGGAGCAGAACCAGGAGAACATTGTACACAGAGACTGATACATTGTGGTACAACCAAATGTAATGGACTTCTCCATTAGTGGCAGTGCAATGACTCTGAACAACTCGGAGGAACCTATGAGAAAAACCACTATAAACATCCAGAGGAAACACTGTGGGAGTAAAAACACCAAAGAAAAACAAGTACTAGAATATATGGGTTGAAGACATATTGTTAGGGATGTAGACACTAAATGAACATCCTAGTGTAAACAACAACATGGAAATGGGTTCTGATCAAGGACACCTGTAATAGCCATTGAAATTGCATGTTGGCTGTGGGATGAATGGGTGGAGAGGAAGGAGGGAAATAATGTGATTATTTTAACCAAGGAATAATGTTCTAAATTGACTAAATAAACTTATTCAAATGGAAAAAATAAAATCTTTCCTTTCCCAAAGATCTGACATGTATAGTAATATGTGTTCACCTAATTTGATTATAGTTTCCTTTTTTATATTCAAGGTATTTACCCATTCTGAGTTTATCTTGTTGTAGGGTGTGAGGTGTTGATCCAAACCTAATCTCTCCCATACTGCCTTCCAATTTTCCCAGCAGTTTTTATCAAATAGTGGATTTTGGTTCCAAAAGCTAGGATCTTTGGACTTATCATAGACTGTCTTGCTGAGGTCATTTACCCCAAGTCTATTCCACTGATCCTCCTTTCTGTATCTTAGCCAGTACAAAATTGTTTTGATGACCACTGTTTTCTAGTGTAGTTTGAGATCTGGGACTGCAAGGCCTCCTTCCTTCACATTATTTTTTTTCAGATTTTCCTGGATATCCTTGATCTTTTGTTCTTCCAAATGAACTTTGTTATTTTTTTTCTAATTCATAAAAAACTTTTTGGTAGTTTGATGGTTATTGCAACAAATAAGTAAATTTATTTGGATAGAATTGTCGTTTTTATTATGTTAGTTCATCCTACCCATGAACAATCAATGTTTTTCCAATTCTTTAGATCTAGTTTTAATTATGTGGAGAGTGTTTTGTAGTTGTGTTCATATAGTTCCTGTGTTTGTTTTGGCAGATAGATTCCTAAGTATTTTATATTGTCTAGGGTGATTTTAAATGCATTTTCTCTTTCTAATTCTTGCTGCTGAGATGTGTTGGAGATATATAGAAATGTTACAAGGTACTTTAGAATGCAGAGATATCATTAAAATATTTTGATGTTAAATGCTTGCTCTATTGCAAATATGAATAACATAGAAATAAATTTTGAACAATGATACATGTATAACCCAGTGGACCTGCTTTTCAGCTTCAGAAGCAGGGAGGAAAGAGCAGGAATGGAGAACATGAATCATGTAACCATGAAAAATATTATCTCAAAGAGCTTATATTTTAATGGGTGAAACAACAATATTAATGAGAATATAAATGCTAAAATAACTCTAAATTAAACAATTAATTATTCCACATTTAGTATGTGCCAGAAATGGGGCTACAAGATGGCATAGTAGATAGTAAGCTGGTCCTGGAGCCAGGAACATCTGAGTTCAAATCTCTCCTCAAACACTAATTAGTGAGTGAGCCAGGGTAAGGTTTTTAACTTCTCTTTGTCATAGTTTCTTCATATATAAAATGTGGCAATAAATAATAGCCCCTTACTCTAAAATTGTTGTAAGAAAAATATTATATGTAAATATCTTTTACAAACTTAAAAATTCCATCAATGTTATTAAGATCTATGGTAATTACTAGAGATATAAAACCAAAAGGAAAAAAAAAAGAAAGAAAAAACCAGTCCATATCCTAAAGGAACTTACATTCTCAGGGAGAAGCAGAATGAATAAAGTATAATGCAAGATAAACCAAGGGGGGAAGCACTAAAATATTTGGAAATAGAGTAATTTGTCCGGAGGAAAAGAGTTTTTAGGCAAGTCAAGGAGTTTAAAAAATGAAGATGATGGCCAAACTTGTTTTGAGGCATAGAGTGTTAATGAAGAATTTTACCAAAATAAAGATAAAGTAACAATTTCTTCAGTATTTCCTTCTTCCAATATTATATATTTCAATATTCCTTCATGCTAGCTGTAAGGAAAGTGGTTTTAATAGCCTAGAACATCATGGAAAAGGAATAGAAGCTATATAATCCAAATTATTATAATAATTCTCTTTGTGGTAGCAAAGAAATGTAACTGAAATGGTGGCCATCAATTGGGGAATAGATAAATTGTGAAATGATTGTGATGGAATACTGTAAAAAGTGGATTTGAACTCTGGACTTCAATCCCCAGAAACCCTTGCTCCACTTCCGCAGAATGCTTTGTAACCTCACCTGGGCCAAGAATGAGATGGGGTATTTAAACCTGGTTGTGAATAGGCTCGGGCTCTTTTTGGACTTCCATTGTGGAGCAGACACATCTCTTTCATGATGTAAAGTTATCTTGTCTAGGCCTCTGGCCTAGGCATGTGTTTTTCTTATTATGTATTTTCTTTAATCCTTAACCTTTAATAAACCTCTAAAAATAATACTCCTTGCAGAGAGAAACTAATTTCTATCTGCCTCAGTTTCACTAAATTTTAATCTTTACAATACTACTGCACTGTATGAAATGATGAGCAGGTTAATTTTGTAGGAAAAAAACATGGAAAGGCATACATTCAATTAAGAAGAATGAAATAAACAGAACAAAGAGAACATTATATCCAGCAACAGAAACATTGTTTGAAAAATGACTCATGTATGTCCACCTGCAGAGAAAGAAGTGAATAATAGAAATGGCATAGTTTATATGTAAATATATTTTTTGGTCAAAATGATGTCTTCTCTAATGGGAGTAGGTCAAGGAGAGGAGGAATTGATGAGGCATTTTAATATAAGGAACAAATAAATTTAAATTTTAAAATAAAAGAAAAAATATCTGACCTGTTTCTTTTGTAAAAAGAACTCCAGGTGTGAAAAGTCATGCAGATATAAATGGAGATTCATTTCCAATTCATTTGGACAACTTAACTCATGAAGAAGTAACTATGAAGAAATCTAAGATCACATAGAGGAAAATCTATATAATTTTTTCTAATTAATTATTTTCTTTCAATGAATTAGAATTAATTTTCTTTTTCACCAATCACATGCTCCCTCCCACTGGATTATAAAATAAAACAAAACTCTTCTCACAATATAAACAATTGAACCAAACAACTTCACATATCTGTCTTGCCCAGGAATATGTGTCTCTGGATCATGAGTCCATTACCATATGTCATGAAATGGGTAGTAGGTGTCTTCATCAGTAAGATGGATTGATAAAAGTTGAGTGCTAATGTGACAGCCATGCACAGTTCAGAATGAAGCTGCAATGGCCAAGAACTATGGACAGAGTGCTCATATTGGAGTAAAAATTCTTTTAATTGATCACTTGCCCAGAACATTTACTAGCTATGTGAATACAGATGAGTCATTGCTTGCATCTGAGCTTGGGTTTTCTCATTCATAAGATGAAGCTAATACAATAATCAAGGGGACCACCAGGCTCAGACAAGATAAGGGAGTTAATTCCCTTTGCAGATTTTATATCACAATATGTGTCTATCAGTAATTATTCATGGAAACTTGTCTAAGAAATGTTATAGAAATCATATATTAGTTCCCTAAATTAGCATCATTTCCAAAACATGATTAAAAAATGTGATTGGGAGGGGGGGTTGCATTTAAAACCTTTGAAGATGATCACATGATCAACAATTTAGAACACTAGACATATTCTCTGGTTTTATCATCTTTCAAACATCTTCCATACAGAAATTATCTTCATGTCTATCTTCATAGTCGAGGAATGAAAAAGCTAAAGGAAGGTATATACTCCATGACCTAAAACCCAAGTCTTCCTTACATAGTACACCCCAATTTTCACTTTTCATCATGCTTCCAGGAGCAGTGCTATACCAGACAAACTGACACATTGTCTTGAAACAAAACTTCCCTTTAGAAGATACAAACCATGACCTCCCTTTTTCCAGTGCTGCAGATTCCTAGGTCCAGACTGCTGAATTTGCTGATGTTGTGGTACCTAGAACTGAGGTGAAACAAGACTGTAGAGAATGGAAGAACAGAGGGAAAGAGGGAGGATATCTGTCTGGACTTATAACATGGCTCAATTCTATATTATGATTCCTGCCTTCTCTGAGTGTCATGAAGACTCAAACTCCACATGCTAAAAATATCCCCAGGCTGTGATGGTTGCAATGATGACAAAGTTGAAAATTAACTGTGGAAAAATGGCATTAAATAGATCACATTTGAATGTAAAAGATTTTGCCTTGGCAAGAAGAAGGCCTAATTCTTCATTTGAGATAAAGATAAAGGAATTATTTGTGTAAGTTATCTAAGTAGTATGTGATAAAAAAGAAGGGTGAATTGCCTCTTATTTTTCACAAAGTATGAGTCAACATTCTTAGCTGAGAATATGGAGAGAGAGGATGTCATGTGAAGTTTGATGAATGATGAAAAAGTTTAGTCATTACTGTAGTCAGTATTTTATTGAATTGATTAGAGATGTTTAAAAATGTTGCCTTGATATAATTATTGCATAGTTAAGGATATAAAATATGCATTTGTAATAAACCCATTCTGAATGGTTTTGTGGTTTTTGGCCCCACTCCTGTTAAACAGCATGTAGATATTAGTTTAAATGGCCTATTGGGGACCATTTAAATGGCCCATTCAAGGTTGTAGCCTGGCAAAGCATGAAAGAAAATAGGTTAAGTGTAAAGGGACTTGAGAGTAGAGAATAAATTTGAGACAGAGAAGGAAGGAGAATGTAGACAGGATATGGATGATACCTTGAGGAAAAATGGAGGTGTGAAATAACTAAGGTCATCATGATGATACAGAAAGGAATTAGGGTGCCATGAGGCAGAGGAAAAGGTAAGAAAGGCAGAAATTATGATCACATCAATCAGTGTTAGAGTAATGGAAAACCAAAGCAAAACCCTTTCAGGTGATGACAAGATTGAAGGAATACCTGAATATAGTTGAGGTCTTTTTGATGAGAAAGAACAGTTAGAGAAGGGGTAAAGCATAGGGGGAAGTGGAAATATAGGAGAATATAGAGCAACACAGGACAGCTAGAGAATCTAATTAAGAAAATAGAATGCTTATATGTAATGGGAAAATATTGCTCATGGTCATCTCTCCATGTGTCTAACATGGAGAAGGGGAACAAATCATGTGCTTAATGAGGTGGAGGAATATGAGGTTAAGAAGTTTGGGGAAAGATAGAAGTGAAAATTAAGGTATCCTAGGACAAGTAAATGAGTTGGGGAAGATTAAGATTGGAAGATGGTGAGTCTGGTGCTGAAATCCTTGAGCATGATCAAAGAAATATCTGAGATTTTATATACTATAGCTACCATTCAGTTTTGGGTGGAAATTTTGGATTTTGTGTATTGAATGAAGAAATACAAAGGAGTTAAAAAATGACCATGGTGAGCAATTAATATTTTTATTCTCTTCTAAGACCAATATGACAAATAGTGAGAAAAGATACAGAGAATACTGGAGAGTTAGGAATGTAGTATCATCAGAATGAAAATAGGTTGCTGAGTTCCCGTAGATGAAAAGACTGTGAGAGGAAAAGACTGAACACAAAGCAGTTGATTCAGGATGGAATGGGGATTCATTAGGATACATTGGAATTGGAGGGTAAGACTGGATTGGGAAATCAATGAGTTTGGATTGGGTGGGGTGAGGATGAAAAAGTATAAGAAGAGCAACAGACATATTTCTCCTAAATAACTACTGAATAATTATTAGAAATTGAAGAGAAATTATTTAAAAGATAAGGTGAAAATGGTACAATGGATAGATTGCCAGACCTGGAGTCAGGGAGATTCATCTTCCAGAGTTCAAATATGACTTTATACACTCTCTACTCATTTTACCTTGGACCAGTCACTTGATCCTGTGTGTCTCATTTTCTTCATCTGTAAAATGAGCTGGGGAAGGAAATAGTAAATCACTCAAGTATATTTTTCAAGAAAGCCCCAAATGGGATCATGAAGAGTCAGATATAACTGAAAACAAAATAATTGAATAGGGATAATAATAGATGTCTGAGAGGGAATGTCATAGTCTTCAAAGGATCAGATTGAAATAGACCAGATTTGGCATTTTTCCTTTACTTGAAATGATTTTTGAAGGAGTATTAGATATTGGAGTTTTGTTACCCCACAAGGTAAATGGTTATAGGCTGCTGGGATAGTATTTGTTTGCCAAAGGGATGGTTGTGTGAAAGAAGTGCTACTATACTCTTCTGTGTTAAGTAGTAGGGGGAATGATGGAATTTTGAGGACCAGAGGGAGGTGGTATTCATCTCCACTTCTCATGTCTCCACCAGTAGAGGGCTGGTTACATCTCAGCTTCCATATGGGTTCTAAGCTGGGTTTCTTGGGGTAAAAAATTACTGTTTGTGACCTCTGACAATACTGGTAGAAAAAGAGTAGAAAGAAATGTTATCAAAGCCACATAAGGCAAAACAAGGAGGTAAGATCAGCTGGGCAAATATTAAGGATGAAGCATGACTACATAATTTTTAGAGTACAACACTCTTCAAGTACAGAAAAATGGGAACTCTCTTCAGTACATTGGATAGCCTCTCATAACAAATGTTTAGGAGGCCACGAACAAGAATTAAATAGAATGGGGTAGATGTTAATGAATTGTGATTTTTTTTTCTTGGAGGAGTGAGAATATTAGAAGTTATGAAATCCTAACAAGGAAAGAGACATCCTAACACAATTTGAGATCTAATGCTATTGGTATCAGAAAATCCATGAAACACATCTGGATTTGGAAGACATGAGTTAGTCCAAGAAAGGGCACTCATTACAGAGGCCCTGAATCACTTCTAATTCCAGTCCATCCTGTACTCAACTGTCAAAGTGGACTTCCTAGAATATAGGTCTGATATCATTATCTTGATTCAATAAACTCAAATGGTTTCTTATTTACAAAATGAAATATTAATTCTTCTGGCTTTTAGAGTCCTAAATAAACCACTTATGACCCCCCTCTTATTTTTACAGGCTTCCTATGCCTTACTCTCTTTTGTATAGCATATGTTCTAGTAACACTGGTTTCCTTGATTTCCTCACATAAGATATTTCATCTCACAACTCCATGCATTTTCACTAGACATATTACATGTCTAAAATTCTTCCATTTTATCTCTGCATCTTAGGGTATAAAGGGTGCTTGGGAAAGACTAGTACCTACCATGTGAAGGCTTGATGAGACCCTCAGTGGGGCTGCTTTCCTCTGTTAGTGTCTCACTCCTATTTACCCTGTAACTCCAAAAAAAACCAAAAACAAAAACTATAGCATATGCAGCAACCACTTGGTGGTAAACCATATAGGCAGGTAGGCTAAACAAAATTGGTGGTAACCTACACATTCAAACCCACTGGTGAGTTGTCTACCCCAAGCATGGGAAAATTTCCCCAGTGAAATAGGTAGATATGCTCCAATGGGCCATGAGGATGGAGGAAGCAGGTGCTGTGAGGGCTTAGAGTCTGATAAGACATTGAATATCCCAGGGGTATCCATGTAATCTTCATCCATCTCCAGTCATCTTGACTCCTGTCTTGCCACTAGACTCCAATGACAGGAAGAGAGGAGGAGGCTGATAACTTTGAGCAACTCTGCCTCACTTCAATCTCATTTACACTCAAGTAAAAATTATCACCTGTACCTTTCTACCATTTGCCATTTTACTATTTTACTATCTCTTTATTTACTCATTTTATTCCCACCTCAAAGTCTTGTGGTGACAGGTGCATAACAAAACAAAACCTCAGCTTGGAAACCACCAAGGAAGAGGATCCCACAATCTCAAAGAAAGCTATTCCGTTTTAGGACAATTTTAATTTTTAGCTTTAGAAAGCTTTTCTCAAACATAAATTCAATTTCTTATAACTCCCCCACCCTCACACTTCCTACCCCCAGCTACTTGAAGGGGTCCACTAAAGGCTTTTTGTAGAAAGTAAGATTTGAGTTGTGTTTTGAAAGATGCCCAGAGGAAGGGATTAAGAACATCATTTCAACCCAATCTAAAAGTTCAGAGCCTTCAAATAATGTCATACAAAAAAAAAAGCAAATGATGACATGAATGGAAAGTTTAACAAACTGGAATGTACCCAGGTTGAGAATATGACAGTCTTTAATTGCCAGGCAGATAGTTCTATTTCATAAAATCAACCTCCCTCATCATTCTGATTGCACTTCTCTGACATCTAAAGTATTCTATATCTCTTCTGCATATCCTCTTTCAAGTTATTTAGGTTGACAAAACAAAAAGAAGTAGCCAGTTTGATCCACAAAAGCAGAAACTAGATTGTATCACAAATGATTGTTGGAGAAAGGAAGGAGTGGCACTCTGCCTGTTTTTGCATATATTCATTGTTTTATAGAGACCTCAGAATTTGGAAGCAGTTTCTGCTTCAAAAGACTGTTGTTGAACCCTTAAAGCCAACTTGTTAATCATGACCACAGTAAAGCAATGGCAGTTTTTGTCTTTCTTCTTGACACTCTACTATTTCATGTGCGCTTGCACTGATTATTAAACAGTCCAAAAGTCTATACCTTCATGATAGTCACTTGTCATTAATACAGGTGTATTCTTTGAGAAAAAAAATATTACTCTGGAACTATGGCCCAGGAAGATGGCTCAGAGTGTTGTTTTGTTTTTGTTTTTTTTTTTTGTATTGGAAGAGGTCAGTTTTTTTTTTCTGTTAAAAAAAGATCTATCTAAGTAACTAGAAGCAGAGAGACTTTTTTTCTAATTTTTAATTTTATTTATTAGTTATATTTCTTCCCTGAAAAAATAACTTGCTGATAACTCTGTTGGGTCTAGTCAAAGAGCTGCCTGTGACTAGAATCTAGAGGCACAGAATTGGCTTTTTAAATTCAGATATGACTTTTGAGGGCATTCTGGAAGTGTAGAAGGAAGTCGATTGAAGGAGAGTGTATATATGAGTTCAAAGGACACCTTGATTTATTTATGGAGAATACACATAAACTAAGAAAATAGTGGTTCCCAGCTAGGATATTAAGATAATCTTTAAAAGGCAGGCTTGTAGGATCCTGTGGCCTTGTCCTGCCCCCAACCCTCTAATTTATATATGTAATAATAATAATATCACATGTCTGGGAGAAAAATGAATTTGGCTGAGCAAATTTCATAATAGATTTACTAGAGAAAAAAGTACCACTTTCCAACTATAAGTGGGAATAAATGCTCTCAGTTTATTAATAGACCTGTGCTTTTTCCCCCCTTTGGCTTTTTAGTTAGGGATATTCCATGACAGAGAAACTGAGGAAAAATATGAGTTGTGGGGGAAAAATCCTCTCTGGATGAAAGGACACATATTTATCTAAAAAATACACATTTTCAAGCACTTAAATTTGCACTAACAAAAGCTTTTAACAGGATGAATATCTCCCACTAATGTGCTATTTTAATATGGGAATTGATATCCTTGATCCGATGGGAGCCAAAATAGGATTTTTTATTTTGTAACACTACAGCTATATTAAGCTTCATAATGTACCAGAATTTTGCCTTTACACAAAAGTCATGAATTAAATGATTGGAAATAGCAAATATCTCCATTCTCAAGGGCACTGGAGTAATTCAGAGCTGAGCAGGATTAGCTCTTTAAGAATGCATCACAGAGCTCCTAAGGGTCTCTTAGATCATGAAATCTCAACCCCTAACATCCTCATTTCAATTTCTCCTGACATCATCATGGACCCTAAGTGGAGAATGGGATATTTAGGGCAGAATACAAAGACAACAATGTATCAGGGCTGTGGAAATGATGAAGGCAGATGCTGGGCATGAAATGATTCCCGCATTAACCTTTAATGCTGGAGAGCTTTTGAAAGCCATAATTATGAATAGAAGGCAGGCACAGCTGCTGCAGTCTTTTTTTTTGGTGAAGTTACAGATGTATAGGATTGAAAAGAGATTACTGGGGTGTAGTCAAAGATCACTGGACTGGGAATCAGGAGAAATGGGTTCTGATCGTCTTCACAAAAAAAAAAATTGCTGTTTGATTATAGAAATCATCTTCATGGACTTCATTTTGAAGATGAGGAAGTATACGCATAGAGGGGGAAAATGAACCAGTGTCATAATGCCAATAAGTGTCAGAAGTAGATTTGAACCTAGATCTCTGATTTCCTAGATCTAATATTCTTTCTATCTGTGTCTGCTATCTTTGAGGTTCCTTTTTACTCTGTCATTCAATGTTTTAAGGTTCATTTAAACTCTAACATTCTCTCTATTTTAAGTTTCCTCCCAGTTCTAACACTCTATTCCAAGACCTAGATTTTGTCTTTATATTGTCTATTCTGATGCTCCTCCAAGTTCTGATTTTCTGTGTTGTAGAACCCTCTAAATTGTGACATTCTATGTTCCAGGTTGCTCTAGCTTAGAAATTCTGTGTTTTAAAGTTCATTCTCCTTCTGATATTCTGACATTACCTTTCATTATTAGCGTGTAAGCTTGTTGATAGGAGAGTTTTGTCTTTACACACTATTTGACACAAAATAAGCATTTAATCATAGTTTATTTTATACCTTTATTCATGTATTCATTTATTTCAATATCCCTTCCAGGTCTGATAATTTCCCCCCAAAATAGATATCTAGGACACTCCTATATTGAAGACACTTTGGATAGTTTACTAGACCCCGTTTTGACACTAGCATAAACATTTTGGGTTTTAGGGTGACATAAAGAAAAGCAGGAAGTGTCAGATCCAGAGATCCTCCTTCCTGTCCTCCAAGGCTAGTGTTTGGTTATGTGGCTCTGGCTCTGGCCTTGGTGCTGAGCTAGCTGGTTTCCATGGAGCCTGTGAGAAAGTGAAATTCTCTCTGCCATCCTATGTTGAAAGGCAGAGCAGGCATTGTGATTCTCTTGATGCTGAGTGAGGAGTGAATGTGCCTACCCAGAAGCTGAAGGGCCAGTTCACTTTAAAACAATCAGGCATATCAATAACCCTCTTTTATGGAATATGAGACAAAGGCCCTTTATTTCCAAACATGTTATTTTTCCCTTATGGGCAGGACAGTGGCAACCCTGAGGCTGGGTTCTCATGTAGTTGTGAAGCCAACTTATTTCCATATTAGCCTTTACTGAAATATATTGCTATGACAACGAAATCATCCAGCATTGCTGACTATGAGCCAGTACCCCTTCCTCCCCCTTCTCCACCCCACCTCAGCAGTGGTATACTCATAGCATTTCAGTGTAACAAAGATTGGACCCCATTGTGTGAATTCAAGGAGGTTCTTTGACTTGCAGTGATTAATACTGCTTTGTTCATTAAAACCTATCATTTTCGTTATGTACCTTTTCAAAGGAAAATGATTGATAAGTGCACATTTATTTATCTAGGAAGTTAAGCAATTCTGTGTGTGTGTGTGTGTGTGTGTGTGTGCGTGCATGCACATGTAAGTACAAGTACAAGAATTGGAAAGGGTAAAGGGAAGCAGAAACATAATGGTACCCTTTATAAAATCTATACTCTCTGGGATACAGGGAGACTTCAATATCAAGCCAATTCCTTGTTTTCTTAGAGGAGCTAATTGAACTTTAGTTTTAGAGCTGGAAGGAACCTTAGAGTCCAACTAGTGCAACACCCTCATATCACATAAGAGAAAACTTATGACCAGACACTTTGAGTGATTCAGATAGGGTTATAGAGTTAATGACTACCCAAAGCATAGTCCAAATCCAAGTTGTCCTGAACTAAAATCATTTTTTCTAGCCATTTTATGATGCTGCCTCTGAGAAAAGGGCCATAGAATTGAAACTCCAAGAGAAACTCTGCCTTATACTAGATCATAAAGTCACATATTAGGAAATAATAGTTACATGGTGAATAATGTGTTCAACCTGGAATCAGGAAGAACTATAAAATGGCCTCACATTTTTCTGGTATGAAATTTATGAACAATTTTTTAAAGTGATCATTCAATCAATGATCAATTATTAAGGACTTCCTATGTCACAGACATGGTGAGAAGCACTGGGGATGAAATGACTGGAGTGAATCAGTTTTTCTTAGGAGGAATCCATTCAAATGGGGAGTCTACTTTCAAATATAAATATATAAAGAATACAAAAATAGGATGCACTCATAAAAAGAAAATAAGCAGCTTGGTTACTCAGGGGATAGTCTTAGTCCTGAGCCAGGAACATTTAGGTTCAAATCTGTCCTCAAGTATTTCCTACATTTCTGACAACTATGAGATACTTACAGTCACAGACTCAATTTATATATATATAGTAGTCTCTCAGTGATCGAGCAGTTTCATCTATGGTGTACCCTCATGTGGCTTTGGAGTCCAAAGGCTGAGGCGCACAGTTTGTGGCACATGGGACCTGGGACGCCAGTTGTTATAGGAGGTGCAGTTGTGGCCTGGTGTCGGTGTTCATGCGCAGCAGCAAGACGTCGATGTCGTTCATCTTCAAAGGTGGCGGCGGCCTGGTGAATGTGGGTTTGCCAGCTGCTTCTGTCAGAGGCAGAGAGTTCTAGTTGCTTTGGTGTCATGCCAGCCCACTTCAAGTTGGACTTTAGCTGATCCTTGAATCTTTTCTTTGGTTGGCCTTGTTTCCTGAGTCCAGCTGACAGTTCACCGTAGAATACCTGTCTTGGTATTCGCGGTGGGTCCATGCGGATGACATGTCCAGACCATTGTAGCTGGGTTCTGATGACCATGACTTCGATGCTGGTGGAGTTGGCTCTGTCGAGGACTTCCTGATTGGTGATTCGGTCCTGCCATCGGATCCTCATGATTGACTGGAGGGTGCGTTGGTGGAATTGCTCCAGCTGTTTCATGTGCTTCCAGTACAGTGTCCATGTCTCACAACCGTACAGGAGCAAGCTGAGGACCCTGCATTGTACACTTTGAGCTTTGTCGCTGTGCTTACACCTCTGTGTTGGAGGACTTTGGAGCGCAGCCGCCCAAGTGCCTGGCTGGCCTTTTGGATCCTGGCATTGATCTCATGGTCTAGGGACCTGTCCTTGGTGATGGTGCTGCCCAGGTACTTGAAAGTGTTGACATTAGAAAGCTGCTTGCTGTCAATTGTAATGCACGGCTGGTTCGTTGGCCTCCCTGGTGCAGGTTGGAACAGCACCTCTGTTTTGCTGAGGCTGATAGTCAGGCCAAACAGTTTTGTTGAGGTGGAGAACCTGTCCACAATGGTTTGGAGATGATTTTCTTGTTGGGCCATGAGAGCACAGTCATTTGCAAAGAGAGCTTCCAGGATGAGTCTCTCTGTTGTCTTTGTTTTTGCAGTCAGGTGGCAAAGGTCGAATAGTGAGGCATCCAGTCGGTATTTGATGTAGACGCCCAGGTCTAGATCCATCACAGCATGTCGTAATACTTGGGTGAAGGATAGGTTGAATAGTACCGGAGCAAGGACACAGCCTTGTTTCACGCCATTGGAGATGTGGAAGCGATCAGAAGTCTCTCCACAAGATAGGACTTCCCCTGTCATGTCAACATGAAAGAGTTGGACCAGTTTGACAAATTTTGCTGGGCAACTGAGCTTGCTGAGGATCACCCACAATGCGTCCCTGTTCACTGTGTCCAACGCCTTTGTCAGGTCTATGAAGACAATGTAGAGACTCAGGTTCTGCTCAAGGCATCTTTCCTGCATTTGCCTCACCGTGAAGACCATGTCGATGGTGCTGCGATCTGGTCAGAAGTCACATTGTGATTCAGGCAGGTTCTGCTCTGAAACAGATGACAGGAGTCTGTTGAGTATAACACGGGCGAGGATCTTTCTAGCAGTGGAGAGTAGTGAGATGCCTCTGTAGTTGTCACAGGCTGCTCGTGCACCTTTGTTCTTGTATAGGGCTACGATGGAGGCATCTTTGAGTTCTGGGGGCACATCTTCCTCTTCCCATATGCTGGTCAGTACTATGTGGAATGACTGGAGCACCTTTCCATTTAAGGCCTTGTACACCTCGGTTGGGATCCTGTCTTTACCGGGTGCCTTGCCTGCACTCATTTGTTTGATGGCTTTTTGGACTTCCTCTATTGAAGGAGGGACATCAAGTTGTTCAATGGAGCAGTTTTGGGGGATCTGGTCAAGGGCACTTTGGTTGACTGAAGAGGGTCAGTTGAGAAGCTGACTGAAGTGTTCTTTCCACCTGTTGTTGGTGCCTTTTTTATCATTTATGAGAGTGTCACCGTCAGAGGATAGCAAGGGAGTGGTGGTGGGTTTTGATGGCCCATAGACAGTTTTGAGGGCACTGAGAAATTGTTTGTAGTTTTTCATATCAGCAAACCGCTGGATTTCTTCTGCCTTTTTTTCCCACCATCGGTCTTGCATCTTTCTGATCTCACGCTGTGCTGTAGCTTGGAGAGACTTGAATCTGTCCTTTTTAGGAGCAGAGTTTGGGTTATTTTGCCACTCCATAAAGGCTTTGTTCTTCTTGCTCAATAGGTCTTCAATAGCAGTGTTGTTCTCGTCGAACAGACTCAATTTACTAATTTATAAAATGATCATAGTAATATTGCTGAAGGTGGTTACAAGGACAAAATGAGATAATGTTGTAAAGTTCTTTGTAACTTCAATGTTCTATAGAAATGCTAGATATTTGGGAGGAAGAGGGTAGGGTGGCAGAGAATATATTAGGAACTAGGAGGTTTAAGATAATTTCTTATAAAATGTCACTAATTGAGCTGAACCTTAAAGGAAATCTGGAATTGAGAGATGGAAAAAAGAGAGGCATGAAAGAAAGTATAAGAGGAAATAATATTTCCTAGGCTTGGTTTCCTAAATTATAAAATGGAGCTATTAATTCAGCACCTAAAACATAGTTATTGTAAGTATAAAAGGAAACTATAGCTAATGTCTCTCTCTCTCTCTCTCCATATTTAAAGTGTTATGTCCAATATTTTTATTAACATAACATTTTACTTCTCAAGTATTTCAATCACTTACAAAATTTGTTAAGCACTGATATTCAGTTGCCATACTAATCATTGGGGATACAAATACCATGCAAAAGAAAGACAGTTTTCATCTTCTGGGAGCTTAAATTATAATAGAAAAAGGGAGTACTTAAAGTGGGGTATAAATTGAGATTGGGGAAAGTATCTGTATAGGGACTTGGCATTAAAATCTGAAGACAGAAGTGGAACCAAAAAGGGAACAAAGATTAGTTGGTCTAGGTCTCTCCACAAAAATGAAGATTCCAAAGGAAACTCAGCAATAGGAGAGAAGAGTAGCAGGGTTTGAAGGACCTTCTATTGTAAGAAACATAAAGTTGGAGGGAAATTCCCAGATAAAATGAATCGTAGTGATGATGCTGATATTTGAAAAGTCAGAAACATAGCTGGAAGAGGAATTCACAATAAAGATATTAATGTTGGCTCTTTATTTATTGTGTGCATATTGTGTGCTAGGACATTTTGTATTTTTTTCCTATTTCATGAATTGGTCCCTATCAAGAGAAATTCAAGCACCCAGGGGAAAAAAAATCAAATAATGTGGAATCACAATCAGAATTACACAGGATGTAGAAGCTTCTACATTGAGGAATAGAAATCATGGAATCAGATTTTCCACAAGACAAAGGATATAGGACAACAATAAAAAATCACCTTCTAAGAAAAGTGAGCCCAATACTCCAGGCAAAGAAATTGACATTTAATTAAATACAATAATTCCATGTATTCCTGATGAAAGGATCAGAGCTAAGAAGAAAATTCAGTAATCAAATTAGACACTCAAAGGAAGCATAAAAATATTTCTTTTAAAAATTCAAGAAAATTAGAGGGATTAAACTAATTATATTCCTGCTTGAGAAAAAGGTAACTATGATACCTAAAATTTCTATAGTACAAGAAATACTTAGAGTACTTAATATATTTAGGTTAATCAAAGAAAACAATTAGTTTAAGCTGATTACATTAATTTATTAAGAATAAGGTGACAACTAAGACATCTAATATATTTATGATTCATGAAGTATAAAGATACCGAAAATACTTAGGATACTTAAAATATTGGGAATACTTAAGAACTTTATCACTACTAGGACAATGAATAAGAACATATATAGATAGAGAGAAGGAAATAAGGTGAGTATGATGGGATGATACTTTTTTAAAAATCAAGGGAAAAGAAAAGTGATACACCGGGAAAGGAGAAAAGCAGAGGAAATTAAGAGTAAATTATTTCTCATGAGGAGAGATGTTAGGATCAGGAAAATGAAAAGGAAGATGGAGGTGGTGGTGAGCAATGCTTAAACACAACTCTTATAAGATATGGCAGAAAATAGGAATAACAACCACATTCAGTTAAGTAAAGAAATATTGTATAACAAGCTGGGAAGAAATATTTATACCAAGTCTCTTGTACAAAGGTTCAGTTTCTCAAAAATATGGAGAATAAAATCAAAGTAAAAAGAATGCAAAGCATTTCCTAATTGACAAATGATCAAAGGATATGAATAGGATGAAGAAAATAAAACTATCTTTATTCATATAAAAATTCTCTAAATCATTCTTTATTAGAAAAATTAAAATTGAAACATCTCTGAGGTACCAACTGGCTTATATGACCAAAAAGAAAAATGATAAATGTTCTAGAGGATGTGGAAAAATCAGGACACTAATACATTGCAGGTGGAACTGCAAAATAATATAATCATTCTCAAGAGCAATCTGGAACAATGACCAAAAAGCCATAAAACTGTGCAGTTTTGCAGAACTACTACTACTGAACTGTATCACCAAGAGGTTAAAGAGAGGGTGGAAGAACCCACTAGTATGAAAAAATTAATAGCAGCTCTTTTTATATTGGCAAAGAGCTGGAAACTGAAAAGATTTCCATCAATTGAGGAATGGCTGAACAAGTTAGGATATATTTTTGTCATAGAATATTGTTGTCCTATAATAAATTACTAACACACACACACAAATGAACAAAAAAAACAAAACTTGGAGTTATATTAAATGATGCAAAAAGAAGTGATCAGAACAAGGAGAATATTATATGCAGTGACAGCAACAATGTATGATGATCAATTGTGAATAACAGTACTATTAAACACAAGGCAAGGACCCAGAATGACCATGAGAGATTTATGAGCAAAAAAAAGATATCCATGTCCATAGAAGGAACAGAAAGTTGTAATACAAATTGAAAACTACCATTCTTTACTTTATTTCTTCCATGAACTTTCCTCTAGTGTAGACTTTTTTCACAACATGACAAGCATGGACATATGTATTGTATGATAATACATGTACAGCCTATATTGTATTGCCTACTTTCTTGTGGAGGAGAGAGAGGTGGGAGGAAAAGAGAGAATATGTATTGCTAAATATCAGAAAGTGAATATTTAAAAATTGTACTGACATATAATCAAGAGAAAAAAGTATTACTAAAAGTAATAAAGAATTTTTGGAAGGTGTCCAAAGTACTGAGTATATTCCCATAAAGAACTTATGGGAGGGGGCAGCTGGGTAGCTCAGTGGATTGAGAGCTAGGCCTAGAGATGGGAGGTCCTAGGTTAAAATCTGGACTAAAACACTTCCCAGCTGTATGACCCTGGGCAAGTCACTTGACCCCCATTGCCTAGTCCTTACCACTCTTCTGCCTTGGAGCCAATATACGGTATTGACTCCAAGACGGAAGGTAAGGGTTTTTTTTTAAAAAAAGAGACCTTATGGGAAGATTCTGACAAGATTTGCCAAGACTGGAGACACAGAGATGGGTGATGCTTTGCATAGGTTGTATGCCCAAATAAATAAGGTTTATGATTCTGTGGAGTGTTTTTTTTTTTAGTTTGAGAATGGTAGGCAATAGAGACACTACAATGACAAATGATATTCTTTTTTTTTAAGAATCTAACACTCTTATCTGGCCAAGAAAAAAACACACACACATATATATATATACACACACACACACACACCTAGATATGATTCAAGACTGAGTATCAAAGACCAAGGAAGTGGTCTTATGAAAAGTTGTAGGAAAATTTGAAGTCAGACAACTCATGTATGAATCCAACAGAATATCATAGAAGAGGTGATATTTTGTCATTATTTCAATAGGTAGAAATTAGTTCATTCTTGTCCTGCACAAAAGACTTGTAGAAAAAAATAGTAACAATGCAAAAAATATTGGTCATAATCATTGGTTCTTGATACATAAACCATAGTAAAATGTAAGATATGGGAAGGCTGAATTCACAGCCCATTTATCTTTGAATCTCCACTTCCATATATACCTAAAATTATCCAATTTTGCATATATGAATTAAGTATTGATTAATTAATTGAATGAATAAGATTAGATACAAGATATATGAACTGTGAAAATGATGTTGTTTTCCTGGAAGTAGGATACCTTCCTTATTCACCCTACCCAGCTATTTCTGTGAATATAATTAGAGATTCTGACACTATGGAAAATTCACTAGACTAAGAGTCAGGAGACTTGAAATCTAGCCTGAGCTCATTACTCTATCTGCATTATGAAGCATGGCAAGATTATCTTCAATTCCATACTAAAAATTCCTTGAATGTTAAATAATTATTTTATTATTCATTTACTTTTTTTTCATTTTTTTTCCATTTGAATAAGTTTGTTTAGTCAATTTAGACCATTATTCCGTGGTTAAAATATTCACATTATTTCCCTCCTTCCCCTCCACCCATTCATCCCATAGCCAACATGCAATTTCATTGGATATTACATGTGTCCTTGATCAGAACCCATTTCCATGTTGTTGTTTACACTAGGATGTTCATTTAGAGTCTACATCCACAACAATATGCCTTCAACCCATGTATTCAAACACTTGTTTTTCTTTGGTGTTTTTACTCCCACAGTGTTTCCTCTAGATGAGGATAGTGGTTTTTCTCATAGGTTCCTCTGAGTTTTTCAGGGTCATTGCATTGCCACTAATGGAGAAGTCCATTATTTTCGATTGTACCACAGTGTATCAATTTCTGTGTACAATGTTTTCCTAGTTCTGTTCCTCTCACTCTGCGTCAATTTCTGGAGGTTGTTCCAGTCCCCGTGGAATTCCTCCACTTTATTATTCCTTTGAGCACAATAGTATTCCATCACCAACATATACCACAATTTGTTCAGCCATTCCCCAATTGATGGGCATCCCCTCATTTTCTGATTTTTGGCCACCACAAAGAGTGCAGCTATGAACATTTTTGTACATGTCTTTTTCCTTATTATCTCTTTGGGGTACAAAACTAGCAGTGCTATGGCTGGATCAAAGGGCAGGCAGTCTTGTATTGCCCTTTGGGCATAATTCCAAATTGCCCTCCATAATGGTTGGATGAATTCACAGCTCCACCAGCAATGAATTAATGTCCCAACGTTATGTCCCACTTCCCCTCCAACATTCATTGCTTTCCTTTGCTGTTATGTTAGCCAATTTGCTAGGTGTGAGGTGATACCTCAGAGTTGTTTTGATTTGCATTTCTCTCACTATAAGAGATTTAGAGCATTTTTCATGTGCTTATTAAGAGTTTTGATCTCTTTAACTGAAAATTGCCTATTCATGTCCCTTGCCCATATTTCAATTGGAGAATGGCTTGATTTTTTGTACAACTCGTTTAGCTCTTTATAAATTTGAGTAATTAGACCTTTGTCAGACATTTTTGTAATGAAGATTGTTTCCCAATTTGTTGCTTCCCTTCTAATTTTGGATGCATTAGTTTTGAGTGTATAAACACTTTTTAATATGATGTAATCAAAATTATTGATTTTACATTTTGTGATTTTTTTTAGCTCTTTCTTGGTTTTAAAGTCTTTCCTTTCCCAAAAATCTGACAAGTATACTGTTCTGTGTTCAACTAATTTGCTTATACTTTCCTTCTTTATATTCAGGTCATTCACCCATTCTGAGTTTATCTTGGTGTAGAGTGTGAGATATTGATCCAAACCTAATCTCTCCCATACTGTCTTCCAATTTTCCCTGCAATTTTTTATCAAAAAGTGGGTTTTGGTCCCCCAAACTGGGATCTTTGAGTTTATCATAGACTGTCCTGCTGAAGTCATTTACCCCAAGTCTATTCCATTGATCCTCATTTTGTCTCTTAGCCAGTAACAAATTGTTTTGATAATCACTGCTTTATAGTATAGTTTGAGATCTGGGACTGCAAGTCCTCCTTCTTTTGCATTTTTTTTTCATGATTTCCCTGGATATCTTTGATCTTTTGTTCTTCCAAATGAACTTAGTTATGGTTTTTTTTTTTTTATAATTCTGTAAAGAAGTTTTTTGGTAGTTCAATGGGTATGGCACTAAATAAGTAAATTAAATTGGGTAGGATTGTCATTTTTATTATGTTAGCTCTTCCCACCCATGAGCAATCAATGTTTTTCCAATTGTTTAGATCTAGTTTTAATTGTGTGGAGAGTGTTTTGTAGTTGTGTTCATATAATTCCTGTGTTTGTCTCGGCAGATAGATTCCTACGTATTTTATATTGTCTAGGGTGATTTTAAATGGAATTTCTCTTTCTACTTCTTGTTGCTGAGATGGATTGGAGATATATAGAAATGCTGATGACTTATGCGGATTTATTTTGTATCCTGCAACTTTGCTGAAGTGATTGATTATTTCGACTAGCTTTTTGGTTTATTCTCTAGGATTCTTTAAGTAAACCATCATATCATCTGCAAAGAGTGATAGCTTGGTTTCCTCATGGCCAATTTTAATACCTTCAATTTCTTTTCCTTATCTAATTGCTACTGCTAGTGTTTCTAGTACAATCTTAAATATTAGGGGTGATAATGGTCATCCTTGTTTCACTAATAATTTTATTGGGAAGGCTTCTAGCTTATCCCCATTGCAGATGATGTTTGCTGTTGGTTTCAGATATATACTCTTTATTATTTTTAGGAAAGGCCCTTCTATTCCTATACTTTCTAGTGTTTTCAATAGTAATGGATGTTGTATTTTATCAAAGGCTTTTTCTGCATCTATTGAGATAATCATGTGTTTTTTTGTCATTTTGCTTGTTAATATGGTCAATTATGTGGATAGTTTTCCTAACTATCCTTGCAATCCTGGTATGAATCCTACCTGGTCATAGTGAATATCCCTTGTGATGACTTGCTGGAGTCTTTTTGCTAGTATCCTATTTAAGATTTTTGCATCTATGTTCATTAGGGAGAATGGTCTATAATTTTCTTTCTGTTTTTGACCTGCCTGGCTTTGGTATCAGTACCATGTTTGTGTCGTAAAATGAATTTGGTAGAACTCCTTCTTGGCTTATTGTGTCAAATAGTTTGTATAATATTTGGATTAGTTGTTCTTTGAATGTTTGATAGAATTCCTTTGTGAATCCATCTGGACCTGGGGATTTTTTCTTAGGGAGTTCTTTGATGGCTTGTTCAATTTCTTTTTCTGATATGGGGTTGTTTCTTCCTCTGTTAGTCTAGGCAATTTAAATTTTTGTAAGTATTCATCCATTTCACCTAGATTGCCATATTTGTTGCCATATAATTGGTCATAGTAGTTTTTAATTATTACCTTAATTTCCTCTTCATTAGAGGTGAGGTCTCCCTTTTCATCTTGGATACTGTCAATTTGATCTAAAGCGCCATGAAATATATTTTGAATACTAAGAATATATATTATAGTTTAAATATATTACATGTTTTAAAAGTATATATCATTGATATTAATCAATGTTCTATTTGCCAACAATTATAAGGTGAGGAAAAAGCTTTTGATTTTGAATAATGTACTACACATATTTTCAGTGGCACAGAAAGAGGATGTCAAAATGCTCCTCTTTCAAGATTTTCTTAAACCAGTGTCCTTGTCCTTGTCCTTCAACATATTTTCAGGATGAATAAACTCAACTCATTTTGTCACTGTGCTATTAAACTTAACATTGGAAGGAGCCATGTTTCTGTGAGTCCATACTTTTTTGTTTGATTGTTACCATCCACTTTATTACTATCTAGAAGTAGATAAGGTCCTTCTGGGCAAGAGTCATTACCTCCTAAGATATAGAACAATGCCTGTCACAGAGTACTTAATGAATGTTTGTTGCTGAATTGTTTATTGTTTACTCCAGCTTAATAAGACTTTTTTGGTTATTTATCATTTTCATATCTACCAATTTTGATGTACAAAAGCATAAGTATGCATGTTTGCACAATATATTCCTCCCCTTTCCATTGAAAGAATGAGCACTCACAAATAAACAGTTAGGCAATGATCTCTCTAAAACATTAAACAAAGAAGGAAAGGGAAGTCTCTTAGGACTGGGATAATTATGAGAAAATATGACATTCCCACAGAATTTTTTTTGCACAGAGAACTGACAAGCAAGAAGCCACGAGTCACTCAACAGATCAACAAGTATAACATTTTATGATATAATAATAATAATTCATATATTTATAATCAGTCTTATTTTTATACTTAAACTCTTTAAGGTGTGAAGAAATATTGAGAATTGCTCAAAGGTGACAAAGTTTTGGAAAGAACAAAAACATCAGCATTGATTAATATATTTATTTATATAATAATTTGTTTGTAGTTCCCACTCTGTGATAGCCATGTGATAAAAAATTAGTATAAAAAGTCTGACATAAAATGTCAGAATGCCAACAGGTTTGAAATTAAATGGTGGTGGTGGGGTATTGAGGTATTGAAGGAACGGAATCTGTGATTTCTTTGATACAGGGAGATACTTCTTCTAATGTAGGTCTGAAACTTGTGGCATTTTAGTTTTAGATAGGTGCTTAGAGCACTGAGGGATCAAAGGGTAGCCTAAGGTCACACAGAAAATATTGAGGAATGGATAGATTTGATTTCCATGTCTTTGTGGTTGGCTCTCTCTAAACTGACCTCTGCAGCGTTTCATGTGGATAGAGAAGAAGATTCTAAATAGATGTAAATGAATAGACATGTTTTTAAATTATTTTAATCAATTAATTAATTGATTTTAAAGATCTTCATGATTACATGATTCATGTTTTTTCCCTCCATATTCTCTCCCCCCTCCCTGAGCTGATGAGCAATTCCACTGGGATATACATGAATCATTGTTTGAAAATATATTTCCATATTATTAATATTTGCAATAGAGTGATCATTTAAAGCCAAAATCCCCAGTCATATCCCAATTGAACCACAAAATTGATCATATGTTTTTCTTCTGCATTTATACTCCCTCAGTTATTTCTCTGGATGTGGATAGCATTCTTCTCATAAGTTCCTCAGAATTGTCCTGGATCACTGCATGGTTTCTAGTAGAGAAGTCCATTATATTTGATTGTAGAACAGTCTATCAGTCTCTGTGTAAAATGTTCTCCTTGTTCTGCTCCTTTCACTCTGCATCAATTCCTGAAGGTCTTTCTAGTTCACATGGAATTCCTCCACTTCATCATTCCTTTTAGCACAATAGTATTCCATCACCATCAGATACCACAATTTGTTCAGCCATTCCCCAATCAATGGACACCCCCTCATTTTCCAATTTCTTATCACTACAAAGAGAGAAGCTAAAAATATTTCTGTTCAGGTATTTTCCCTATTATTTCTTTGGAGTACAAACCCAGCAGTGGTATGGCTGGATCAAAGGGAAGGCAGGCTTTTAATACCCCTTGGGCATAGTTCCAAATTGCCCTCCAGAATGGTTGGATTAATTCACAGCTTCACCAGCAGTGTGATAGTGTTCCAATTTTTCCACAACCACTACACCATTTATTATTTTACTTTACTGTTATATTAGCCAATCTGCTAGGTATGAGGTAGTACCACAGAATTGTTTTGATTTGCATTTCTCTGAGAGATTTAGAACACTTTTTCATGTGTTTATTGATAGTTTTGATTTCTTTACTTGGAAATTGCCTATTCTTGCCCTTTACCCATTTATCAATTGGGAATGGCTTGATTTTTTTGTACAATTTAGTTAGCTTATAAATTTGAGAAATTAGACCTTAGTCAGAGGTTTTTGTTATCAAGATTTTCCCCCCAACTTGTTGCTTCCATTCTATTTTTTACATTGGTTTTGTTTGTACAAAACATTTTTTAATTTAATGTAATAAAAAGTATTCACTTGCTATCTTTTGCTTGGTCTTAACTTCGTTCTTTTCCCATAGATCTGACAGATAACCTATTCTATGTTCATCCAATCTACTTTTTATTTCCACCTTTACATTTAAATCATATACCAATTCTGAATTTATCTTGGTATAGGGTGTGAGATGTTGATCTAAACCTAATCTCTCCCACACTATCTTTCAATTTTCCCAGCAGTTTTTGTCAAATAGTGGGTTCTTGTCCTAAAAGTTAGAATCTTTGGGTTTATTTTATGCTATCTTGCTGAGGTCATTTAACCCAAGTCTATTCCATTAATCCACCATTCTGTGGCAAGGAGTGATAGTTTAGTCTACTCAATGCCTACTTTAATCCCTTCAATTTATTTTTCTTCTCTAATTGCTACCACTGTTGTTTCTGATACAATGTTAAGTAGAGGTGATAATGAGCATCTTTGTTACACTCCTGATCTTATTTGGAAGGCTTCTAACTTATTCCCTTTGCTGATGATGCTTGCTGATGATTTTAAATATATGTGGTTTATTTATTTTTTATGAAAGGCCCATCTATTCCTATACTTTCTAGTGTTTTGAATAGGAATGGGTATTCTATTTTTCAAAGGCTTTTTCTGCATCTCTTGAGATAATCATGTGATTTTTGTTGTTTTGTTTATTGATATGATTAGATGTATGGTTTTCCTAATATTAAACCATATTTGGAGTCCTAGTATAAATACTCCTTGTATTAGTGAATAATCCTTGTAATAACTTGCTGCAGTCATTTTAATAGTATTCTTTTAAAGATCTTCACATTTATGCTAATTAAGGAGATTGGTCTGTAGTTTTCTTTCTCTATTTTTGGTCTTCCTGGCTTTGGAATCACTACTATATTTGTGTCAGAAGAGGAATTTGGTAAAACACCTTCTTTTCTTATTTTGTCAGATATTTGTAGAGTATTAGGATTAGTTGTTCTTTGAGTTTTTTTTAATAAACATTATTTTATTTGGTCATTTCCAAACATTATTCATTGGAAACAAAAATCATTTTCTTTTCCTCCCCCTCCTCCCACCACCTCTCCCATAGCTGATGCATGATTCCACTGGGTATCAAATGTGTTCTTGACTCGAACCCATTTCCATGTTGTTGGTATTTGCATTGGAGTGTTCATTTAGAGTCTCTCCTCAGTCATGTCCCCTCCACCCCTGTAGTCAAGCAGTTGCTTTTCCTCCGTGTTTTTACTCTCACAGTTTATCCTCTGCTTGTGGATAGTATTTTTAGATCCCTGCAGATTGTTCAGGGACATTGCATTGCCACTAATGGAGAAGTCCATCACCTTCAATTGTACCACAGTGTATCAGTCTCTGTGTATAATGATTTCCTGGTTCTGTTCCTTTCGCTCTGCATCACTTCCTGGAGGTTGTTCCAGACTCCATGGAATTCCTCCACTTTATTATTCCTTTTAGCACAATAGTATTCCATCACCAACATATACCAAAATTTGTTCAGCCATTCCCCAATTGAAGGGCATCCCCTCATTTTCCAATTTTTGACCACCACAAAGAGTGCGGCTATGAATATTCTTGTACAAGTATTTTTCCTTATTATCTCTTTGGGGTAGAAACCCAGCAGTGCTATAGCTGGATCAAAGGGCAGACAGTCTTTTATCTCCCTTTGGGCATAGTTCCAAATTGCCCTCCAAAATGGTTGGATCAATTCACAACTCCACCAGCAATGAATTAGTGTCCCTACTTTGCCACATGCCCTCCAGCATTCATTACTTTCCATAGCTGTCATGTTAGCCAATCTGCTAGGTGTGAGGTGGTACCTAAGAGTTGTTTTGATTTGCATCTCTCCGATTATAAGAGATATAGAGCACTTTTTCATGTGGTTATTAGTAGTTTTGGTTGAGAACTCCCTGTTCATGTCCCTTGGCTATTTATCAATTGAAGAATGGCTTGATTTTTTGTACAATTGATTTAGCTCTTTGTAATTTTGTAAATTTGAGTAATTAAACCTTTGTCAGAGGTTTTTATGAAGATTGCTTCCCAATTTGTTGCTTTCCTTCTGATTTTAGTTACATTGGTTTTGTTTGTACAAAAACTTTTTAATTTGATCTATTCCAAATTATTTATTTTGCGTTTTGTGACTATTTCTAATTCTTGCTTGGTTTTAAAATCTTTCCCTTCCCAAAGGTCTGATATGTATACTATTCTGTGTTCACCTAATTTTCTTATAGTTTCCATTCTTTGAGTTTTTAATAGAATTCACTTGTGAATCCATCTGGCGCTGGGAATTTATTCTTAGGAACTTCCTTGATGGCTTGTTCAATTTCTTTTTCTGAGATGAGGTTGTTTAAGTATTCTATTTCTTCTTCTGTTAATCTAGGCAACTTATATTTATGTAAATATTCACCCAAATTTCACCTTGATTGTCATATTTATTGCCATATAGTTAAGCAAAATATTTCTTAATAATAACCTTAATTTCATCTGCATTAGAGGTGTTTGCCCATTTCATTTTTGATAAGGTTAATTTGATTTTCTTTTTTAATTAGATTAATCAGTTTTTATCTATTTTATTACTTTGTTTTTTAAGGACCATCTCCTTGTATAATTTATTATTTCAGTAGTTCTTTTAACTTTCAATTTTGTCAACTTCTCCCTTGATTTATGATTTCCAATTTGGTTTTTTATCTGGGGATTCTTAATTTGATCTCTTTCTAGATTTTTTAAGTTATATGACCAATTCATTGACCTCTCTATATGCACTCAGGTATATAAATTTCCCTCTGAGTATTGCCTTGGCTATAACCCATAGATTTTGATATGTTTTTTTCCTCATTGTCTTTCTCTTCAATGAAATCAATAATTCTTTCATTGATTTCCTCTTTGACCCATTAGTTTTGAAGAATTAGATTGCTTACTTTTGAATTAATTTTGAACTTGCCATTACATAAGTCCTTATTGATTATGATTTTTATTGCATTATGGTTTGATAAAATGGCACTTATTATTTCTTCTTTCCTACATTTGTTTGCAATGTTTTTATGCCATAGTACATGGCCAATATTTGTATATGTTCCATGTGATGCTGAAAAGATAGTGTATTCCTTTTTATTCCTATTTAGTTTTCTCCATATATTTATTAGATCTATTTTGTAACTTTTAATTCACTTCCATTACTTCTTTCTCATTTATTTTTAGTTCAATTTATCTAGTTGTGAGAGGGGAAGGTTAAGGTCCCCCACTAATATTGTTTTACTATCTATTTCTTCCTTAAGTTCATTTAATTCATTCTTTAGAAAGCTGTGTTTTGTACCATTTGCTACATATATGTTGAATACTGATATTTCTTCATTATTGGTACTGCCTTTCATCAAGATGTAATTACCTTCCTTATCTCTTTTAATGAGATCTATTTTTGCTATAGCTTTGTCTGAGATCATAATTACTAAATTACTACTCCTGTCTTCTTTGCCTCAGTTGCAGTTCAGTAAATTCCACTCCCCATCTTGATTTTCCCATATATATATATATATATATATATATATATATATATATATATATATATATATATATATACCTACCTCAAGTGTGTTTCTTGTAGGCAATATATGGTAAAATTCTGGTTTTTAATCCATTCTGTTGTTGTCTGGTTCCATTTTATGGGTGAGTTAATCCCATTCACATTCACAGTTATGATTAATATCTTTGTATTGCCCTCCATTTTTACTCCCTCCTTTGATTCTGTCTTTTCTCTAATCCCTCTTAACCTCCCCTCCAACTTTTTGCTTTTAGTTAGTCTCTCCCCCCTTTCCCTTCCCTAATGTGGTTCCTCTTCCTGCCCTCTCCATTCTTATTATTCCCCTCTTTCTATAGTGCATTTTAAATACCCCCAACCTTTCCTTCCCTTGTATTGCTTCCCTCACCACCAACCCCATTTATATAACCTTTCTACTTTTCTATAGGGAATGATACAATTCTCTGCCCTAATGGATCTGACTGTTCTTCCCTCACTTAGCCAGTTTCAATAAACTTAATATTTAAGTATTTCCTGTCACCAATCTCTTCCTCCCTTCCATTTTATTGGTCTACCCCACCCTCTCCTCATGTGCTTTTTTATGAAATATATATTTACCCCATTTTATCTCTTTTTACATTTCTCTTAGTATTTTCCTCCTTTTTACCCCTATTTTTAAATAATTTTTTGATATATCATCCTGTATAGTTTATCACTATAACCTCTAGGTATACTTTTTCTAACTACTTTGATGATAATAACAAACTTCAAGAGTTACCAATATCATCTTTTCATATAGGGAATACCAATGATTTGAATTCATTGGGTCTCTTACATTTCTTCCCATTCTTAATTACCTTTTGATGATTCTCTTAATCTCTGTATTTTGGCATTAAATTTTCTGTTTTAAGTCTGATCTTTTCTTTATGAATACTTAGAAATTTCTTTTTTATTAAGTGACCATACTTTGCCATACAAGTATAGTTAATTTTTCTGGCTAGTTGATTCTTGGTTGTAGACCCAGTTCCCTTGCTTTCCAGAACATTATATTTCATTCCTTCCAGTCCTTCAGTGTGTAGGCAGCAGCCAGGTCCTGTGTAATCCTTACTGTGGCTCCATGATTTCTTAATGGTTTCTTTTTGGCAATTTGTTATATCTTCTCCTTGATTTGGTAGTTCTTGAACTTCACTATAACATTTCTGGACATTGTCAATTGGGGAATTAATACAGGAGGTGATCTATGGATTCTTTCAATCTCTACTAAATCCTTATGTTCAAGAATATCAGTGCAGTTTTCTTGAATAATTTCCTGTAGGATTAGGTCCAGGCTTTTTCTTTCATCGTGATTTGCTGGTATAACAATGACTCTTTTATTATTTATTTATTTTTAAATTAACAGATATTTATTTAATGCTGACTAAATAGAAGATACTGAAAAAAGAATAGACAAGTTAGGGAAGGAAGGAGGCAAAAAAACAAAGTTGAGTATGATCATATGTAAAAATAAATTTCAGAAGGGTACAAGTACATGAGAGAAGAAAGTTCCATGAGTAGAAAAGAGGGCTCATTTTAGGCTAAAAGATCAGGGGAAGCCAAATACAAAAGGTTTTATTTGAGCAATATTGAGAGAAAGAGATGGAAGTGTGACATTACATGCTTAGGAAACAGCATGGTCATAGCAGAATGGGAGACAGCTCATCTATGTATAACACTCTACAGTTAGTACATTATCCACATCTTACAGAGGAAGCAACTGAGACTCAGTGTGAATTTTAGATTTTCTCCACCCTCATTAAATCTTTAAAATCCTAACAAACAGGAATGTATAAACCCCTACTTATGGATTAAGTGTTTAGAAGGATGGCCGTGGCTTTTGCTCTGGCTGGTGTGACTCATGACACCATGCTGGGCATCCTGGTGGTTTGGCAGGTTGTGGTTTACTGGTAACTAGGAAAAGCTCTGTAGTGTGGGTTAGGTGAGGCATCTTCCCTGAGTGACCTGGGCGATTGTTTAGGCTGATTCCTTTTTCCCTTACCTCCAAAAATGCTATCCTCCTTGGAGACCCCTCATCTTGTAGGAGACCTTGTGACTGGAAACTGAGATAGATTAAATCTTCTGAGAAGGCCTCATGACTGAGTTCTCTGAACTTCCCTTGGCTTAGGATAGGCCAGAGAAATCTTATACCCCTTTCTCTCTCTCTTCTTAATTCTTTCCCTCTTTGTTATTTAAACCACCACAACATTCCCAAACTGACTTGAATATTTTTATTGGGATTTGAATTAGTTCCTGGCAACCACTAGTATAATATATTCAGTCAATGACCCCTAAATTTACCCCTTACATCAGTGAGCTAGAAATGTCCAGTTACATGCATTGTGGTTGTTCAGCCATGTCCAATTTTTCATGACCCTATGTGATTACTTGGCACAATTACTAGAGTATTTTATGATTTTATTCTCCAGAGGTTAAGGAAAACAGAGGCTAAAACTAAAACAGAGCATTTCCTAGGGTCATATAGCTAGTACTGTGGCATTTAAAAGAGTGGGAGCCATAAACTGTAAGAGTTAAAATAGTTGGTTGTCATAAACTGTAGTGAGTAAAATAGCAGAACATATAAATTGTAATAGATATAAGAATGGGTGAGTAAATTTGTGACTGCAGAAAATATGTTTCACTACAGTGTCTTGATTTTAAATCAAGTATAAGGTGGTCACCAGGGAAATATTCCCAATCATGAATATACCCAAGTCAACTGGGTTTTATAGAGACTTTAATTGATAATACAATGAGGAATTAAAGAAAGAGAGAAAGAGTAAGAACGGAATAAGTATGAAGGGCCTTAAGCCAACATGGCCTAGACCTGAGTCTTAAGAGAGAGAGAGATCAATCAGTTTTTTATCACTCACCACAAGATCTGTCCAAGCAAGGAATCTAGTGACATCAGGCCAGCATCATCTCAGCTGCCTCCACTAGCTCAATCTTCAATCTGAATTGTCCCTGAGAGAGTCTCGAGAGAGACCCTTCAAGGCAGCCTTTCCCAGCTGACTCTTTCAGAATCAGTCCCCTTGAGCTCCTATCTGAGTTCCTATTTAAAGGGCAATTTATCTTATGTCACCTCCCCTAAGTCCTTACGTCTACCAATCACAGTAGACGTTTTCCAAAGGACTGGCCATTCTTAATTCACATTTTGTTATCACCTTCTTAATTCACATCTTGCTCTCACCTTTTCTGGGTAGACTAAAACTTCTGAATAATTCACATCAGGAAAGTTCTGAGTAAGTTTTCACCTCTTTGCTCCTTGTAAGTTCACAAGTTGCCTGACCTTTATAGGTACTCAGCACCCCTTTCTAGAAATAGGCATGGCTTAAGTATGGGTTTAAGTACTTTTCATTGTTCTGCAAGGAGTTTTCTTCCCTAAAGCAGTCTTAAGTACGGGTGGAGTAGAGGTCTTCACATTTCTTATCTAAATAGAGTTCTCACATTTTAGATGGGGAATGTTCCCAGTAGGGAATTGTTCCAATGGAGAATTCCCCAATGGGGAAAATTTTAACATTCACAAGTCTGAGAAATTTCAAGATTCACAGTATGGGTATTAGGCCAGATTTGAATTCAGAACTTCTCAAATTCAGATTTGGGTTGAGTCATCTAGCTGCTTCATCACATGGATATCAAATCATAGTGTTAGTACTTGTGGCCAGATCTTTTGAATCCAGATCTAACACTCAGGAATGTGAAGAATATTGTTTTTTTCTGGAGCATACAGAATGTAAGAAAATAGCATGACATAGAGTTAGAAAGATGCACTGAGAAACTGTGCAGAATCTTGAATGTCAACCCAAGAGATATGGATCTTATGTAGGAGGGATAGAAAAGATTCTAGAGATTTTTTAGCAGAAAAATTATTATAATTACATATGGACTTAGTAGTATATACAAACTTTTAAAACATTTTTTGTCATTTGCTATCATTTACATTTAGTTTCAATTCATCCATTTATTCATTATCACTAAAATTATATTTAAGAACCTTTAATTAACATATATGCACATAGATATGAGCCAAATTTATTCATATGGAATTGGATTAATGTATAGCCTTAAACTTGGGTTCACAAAATTAACTCCAAAATTAAAAATAGGAGAGACATGGCTTGATGGCAATTATTCTTAAAACAAATAATAATAAAACTGGGTGGATAAGGGATGTGAAAGTCCCATTATACTCTGTCCTGATTACACCAGATATAGAATACTTTGTTCAGTTCTGAATACCACATTTATAAAGAACATACATAAGCTAGAAAGTTGCTAGAAGAGGGTAACCAGAAGGAAGAGCTTCAATATTATGCAATGGTGAGGATTGAATGATTTGGGAATGTTTTAGACTGCATAGAGAAAATGTAAGAAAAATGTGATCATTGTATTGAAGAAGAGGAATCAGATTTCTATTGCTTGATACCAAAGACAGAATGAGGAGCAAAAACTGGAATTTGCAAAGAGGAAAATTTAGAGTTGATGAAAGAAAGAACTTCTTAAAATTAATAACTCTTTACAATTGGAAATGGGCTTCCTCTGGATGAAGAGATTTTCACTCAATGGATATATTCAATGGTTGGATGCCACTTGTCAGATATGTTATATAAGAAACTCTAGTTATCTTGAAAAAATCTTTTTATGGTTCTCTTGAATTTTGTATTTGGACATCAATTTTTCCATTTAGTTGTGTGATCTTTTCTTTAGGAATGCATGGAAATATTCTGTTTTGTTACATGCCCATACTTTCCCAAGAAAATCAGTTTAGATGGATAAGTGATTCTTGGTTGTAGACCTAATTTTCTTGCCTTCCTAAATATCATATTTCAAGCCTTATGATCCTTTAATGTGGAGTCTGCCAGATCCTGTGTAATCCTGCTTGAGGCTCCTTGATATTTGAATTGTCTCTTTCTGGCCATTTGCAATATTTTCACCTTGGCCTAGAAGATCTTGAATTTGGCTATAACATTGCAAGGGTGCAATTTGGTGATTTAATGTAGAGGGTGGGCTATGGATTTTTTCAATGTCTATTTTGTCCTCTTGTTCAAGAATATTGGGGAAGTTTTCTTAGATAATTTTTATAATATGTCATCAAGGCTTTTATTTTGCTCCAGGCTTTCTATTAGATCAATAATTTTCAAATTATCTCTCCTGCAACTATTTTTATATGTCCATTATCTTGTCCAATTATGTCCAATGAGATATTTCATATTTCCTTCTATTTTTTATTCTTTTGATTTTGCTTTATTAATTCTTGCTGTCTCATGAGATCATTATCTTTTATTTGCCCAATTATAGTCTTTAAAGTCTGATTTTCAGCTATGATCTTTTGATTTTCCTTTTCAGTTTGGTCTATCCTGCTTTTCATGGTTTCCATAAGGTCAATTCTAGTCTCTAATTTCCATATTACTTCATTTGTGTCTGTGCCTCTTTTTCCATATGGGCAATTTTGTCTTTTAAGCTGTTATGTTCTTTTTATTTTACTATCTTTTCCCCACTTTTCTTCTCATTTTTCTTCTCTTTCTTACTTCATTCTTGAACTCCTTTTTGAGTTCCTCAAGAGCTTGTGACCAATTTCCATTTTTTCCAAAAGTTTGGATATATTTGCTTGTCACTCTGCTGTTGCTTCTGTATTTTGAACTTTCTCTCCATAAAAGTTATCCATGGTCAAGAGCTTTTTTATGCTGCTTCTTATCCTTTTTCCAGTATTGGATTAGAATTCATGCATGTTGTTTGCTTTTTTATCTTCTGTCTCACAGGGCTTTGCTTTGGTACCTTAAGAAGTCCAAGTTAGCGAAGGTAAAATGATGTTCTTTGTGTAGTATCCTTTAAGGTATTTTTCCCTGAGGCTATCTTTCCAACCCCCATTGCTTTGGCTATGTACAGCTTTGTTTCTGCCCAAGCTCTTCACTCTGAGGCTCAGGCTCCATGCTCTTCAGCCTTGGGTCTCATGTCTTGCTGACAAGGCCTTGCACTGCCCTCAGAGATAAATATGTGAAGTATGTGGTGCTTTCAGCCAGTCTCCAAGAATTTAGAGCTTGCCTGGCCCTTGTTCTGACTCTGATATGGTAGGTATGTGGGGGTGGGGTGATCAGCTTGCCCTTTGATAAGTAGAGTTTTGCCCCTTTATAGTGTGTGAATTCCCCAGTACTGCCTATATTTAAGGTTGTGTCTAGTGGGAAAGCCCTTTTACTCATCTGATTTTGATTTCTGTTCTTTTGAGATCTTTTGTAATGATTGATTGTAAAGGAATTCAGAAGACTCCTGCTACTATGCTGCCATCTTAGATTCACCTTTAGGCCAAGAATTCTTAAATTGTCTCTTCTTGATCTGTTTTCTATGTCTGTTGTATTATCGATGAGGTGTTTCATATTTTCCTCAAATTTTTTTTATTCTTTTGATTTTGTTTTATAAATTCTTGGTGCCTTGTGAAGCCATTCACTTCTAATTGTTTGATACTCATTTTTAAATTCTGAATTTCATCCCTGAAATTTTGAACTTCTTTTCCTTTTGATCTTTTTTTCTTTGTTAGGTCATTGTTTTTATCTTTTACCTTCTTTGACTCATTTCCACGCTGGCCAATTCTATCTTTTAAAAATGCTATTTTCTTGTTTTAGTTCATGTTTCCAAATGACCTATTTTGCTTTTTAGTTCTTTTCCCAATTTTATTCTACTTCTCTTCATTGTTTTTTGAATTGTGGTTTTAGTTTTCCAGAGCCTGGGTCCAATTCACTGGAGTATCTGAGTTTTTGCTTGGTGTTCCTCAGTCCTGTTCTGTTTGTTCTTTGTTCATTACCTGAATAGAAGCTGTGGATTGTGATTTGTTATTCTTTCTCTGTTGTTTGCTCATATTTTTCCTTGTCTTCTCTCCTTATTGGCTGTATTCTTGGTCCTCTCTTTGCTGGATCTGTGAGTTTGGGTTCTTCTGTCCTGAAGGGGCTTCTTCTCTGCCCAGCTGATAAACTGGATTGGGCACATAGAGCTGACCTGTTGTACTAATGAGCCCTGAGGGCAGATCTTCCCCAGCTGCCAGCAGAGGCTAAAGGTGAAAGTGAAGGTATGGAGGCTAAAGGTAGTTAGGGCCCTCCTCTCTACTCCTTTCTGCCAGCCACCTCCCTGCCAACTGCCCAGTCAGAGCCCTGAGCTTCCCAAGGCATTTGGTCACAGGTTGCAGCATTTGCCTTGGTATTGCAGTCAGTCAGATTTCTAATGTGTGTCTCAACACAGTAGGTGGGGGAGGAGTTTTGGATCTTTCCCTTATACCCAAGAATTCAACTTTATCTGCATACCTTTCAGGTTGGATAGAGCAGGAGAGACTCATGGCTCTGTCCTGCTCCTGAACCTTGCTCTCTGTACACTCTGCACCCTTGCTCTGGTTTTCTATCACCTCAGTGTGACTAAACCCCTCTGCCCTCTGGAGGCTTTTGCTCTCCACTATTGATAAACTAGATTAAACCATATGAGCTGGTCTGCATATCCAAATGTGCCCTGAGGCCAAAATTCCTACAGGCAGAGGCCAAAGATGGAGATGTGATCACTAAAGGCTTTGACCAGCCTGCTCTCTTCTCTGTTTTTCTGTTCCAGCTGCCTCCTTGCCAGCTGTGGTAAGAGCCCTAAGCTTCTCACAGTTGTGGTAGGAAGGCACTCTAACCTGGTTGGATTCCTAGTCCTGAGATACCACCAATTCCTGGAGTCTCAGCACAGGGGGTGGGGGAAGAACCCTGGGACCTTCCTTCTTTCTTTTCCTTAAACCTGAGAATTCAATCTCCTCTGTGTACCTTGTAAGTTTAATGGAGCAGGAGGGCCCCTCAGCTCTGTCTTCTTTTTGGATTTGCTTTTAGCTTCTCCTTGAAGCTCTTTTTTATTATTGGAGTGGAAGGGATTTCACAGAGGAATAGATTTTTGCTGCTTCTAAGTTGCATCCTGACTCTGCCCCCTAATAGACATATTTTGGATGGTGATCACAATTACTGGAGGATAAGGAATAGCTTAACATAGAGGGAATAATTTGAGCCCAATTTTTTGAGCTTACTTTTAAAGGATATGAAACATCCCAAAAATCGCAGATGAGGATAGCATTTATTCCAGGCCTGGGAGACAGGAACTGCAAAGACAGAATTGGAAGAGGAGCCATTATGGGTGAGGAAGTTACAACAAAAATGATTTATTCCATTAACTTGTAATAAAAAAGTAGTGTTATAGAAGTAATTATAATTGAGGTTTTTCAAGAACCTCTCAACCTACTTCCCTAAACCACCTCCTCATCCTAACTGCCCACATTCATATCCTTATATCAAGGAAATACAGCTGATATAATAGAGTAGATAGACTGCCAGGCCTGGAGTCAATAAGACCAGAATTTAAATCTAACTCCAGAAACCTATTAGTTAAGTGACTGTGAATAAGTCATTTAAACTTTTTCCTATCTCATGTTCCTCATGTATAAAATAAAGCCAAAAATAGCATCCATATTCAAGAGCTGGTAGGAAGTATAAAATGAGATGGTACTTGTAAAGTGACTTACACACCTTAACAGTGCTACCTAAATTCTTAAAATTCATATAAAATATTGTATTTTTAAAATGTATATATTTAATTCCTCATCCTTCTTATATTTAGTCTATTGCCTCTTTGATAAGAGACAAGATGAATATTTCAACAAGCATCTTGAAGCTGACATTAATTTATTCATTAATCTGTTGATGTCTTTCATTGACATTTTCCTTTACATTCTTGTGATTCCACAGAAATTGTTTCATTGATTGATTCTGTTTTTTTTCTATGCAAAGCATATATACATATATATATACATATATCATATATATGGATAGAAAGAAAGACAAATAGAAAGAAAAAAGAGAAAGAGAAAGAAAGAAAGAAAAAAGATAGATAGATAGATAGATAGATAGATAGATAGATAGATAGAGGGATGGATGGATGGATGGATGGATAGATAGATAGATAGATAGATAGATAGATAGATAGATAGATACTCAGAAGTAGTATTTGGGTCAATAGTGTTAGATTTAATTGTGGTTGGACTCTCAATATTTACATAGGTGGTTGCCAGGGATTTAATTTCTAAATCCCAAAATGAATTACTAAAGTAAATGGAATTTATGGTAGTTCATTTACAATAGAGGAAAGATATTAAGGAAGAGAGAAAAGAGAGAAAACACAAAATTCTGCCTTCCTCTGAGCCAGGTAGAAATTCTAAGGCCTTAATCAGGGAAAAGAGTTTCAATAAGATGGGCCTTTCTAGGAGGTTTACACCTCTGAGAAAGGCAGGGTCACAAAGTCAGCCTTTCACTCACCAATGGTGACTATCTAAAATGGAAAAGCAGTCTGAGGTCTCCTGCATGTGTTCCTCTAGGGGCCCAGTTCCTCCAGTCCAACTCTAAGTCAGAGTCCTTCCATCTCCTCTAATCAACTCGAATATTTCTTCTTCTGGCCTCTGATCCTCTTTTTAAAGATCTTTTTCTCTTGTGTCACTTTCCCTAAATTTCACATGTACCAATCACAGCAGATGCTTTTCTCCAGGACTGCCCACTCTTTAGTTCACACCTTCTTTGGTTAGATTATATCTTTTGGGTTACTTAACACCTTTTTTTGGTTAGTTCATGTTTTGTAGTTACTTAACACCTTTTTTGTAGTTAAAATGGGTAGATCTACTTAAAATACTGAGTTTTATACCTTTTGGTAGATTAAAATCTAAAAATAGATTATGAATTACAATTCAATTTTATCAATAAAGAAAGAGCTAAATACCTTCATTGTTACAATAGGAGATAGCTAAATCCAATCATCACAATAGGAATATATAATATGATGACTTTCCTAGTTTTGTCCCAATTTATTTTCCAGAATGATTGGAATCACTCATTAAAAAATCCAACACTGTTAGTGAGAGTGAGACTCTTATAGTCTCACCAGCAATTACTATTTTCTATTTCCTAAAGAATCTTTTGAAATATCTTGGGTCTTTTGATAACTCTTGTCTTGGCAGTGATTTTTTTCATGATATTTCCCAATTCCTCTACCCTCGTTTCCCATCTAATTTTGTATTTGTGAGCACGAATACCTGCTTTCCATTGACAGTTAGTAACACCACATCCCATTGTCTCATTTCCTCTTAATTCCTCCTTTTTAAGACTAGATGGTTGCACCTTAGCCATATGATCTCCAGGTAGCTTTCTTCCATGTCTTTTTTACCTACCAGAGATGGTAAAAGGTATGTTCTCAGTTTGTTTTGTCAATTTTTCTCAATTTGTCAAAATTTCTCAATTTTGTTTTTGAAAAATTACTTTTTCATAGTTTTCAGAAGAAAAAAAAAACAAATAAAACCATTTCCCCAAATACTTCAAGAAATGTCATGCAAATGCTCTGTTCCTTGACACAAGTCCAACTAATAACACTCATAATTATTATGGCTTGCATTTATATAGTCTTTCATGGTTTGATAATCTCTTTCATTAGTATCTTTCATTAGAGCCTCATAACAACCACCTGAGCTATGTATTTATTTGCAGTTAAGGAAATAGAGGCTCAGAGAGATGATTATATAATCCTAGATATAGAGCTAGAAGGAACCTTGAACATCTTCAAATATAACTTCCTTATTTTTATGTGAGGAAGCAGGAACGCAGAGGCTTAGTGATTTGCTCATGCTGTGAGCATACATTGTGTGCTAAAAAACATATCTAGTATATGCCTGAGGAGGGGCTTGAACATAGGTCTTCTTTGGCAAAGAATAAACTTAAGGAAGTTAAACTCTTTCTTTTCTTCCTTTTCATTTTTAATCTACTTTTTCCTGTATAGAGCAAAACTTATTTTTATCATTTTTGTTCAATATCACTGACTCCCCCCTTTTTTCCTGCTTGAGAATTGTCACATGCTACAAAAGATATCCATTTGCCTTTATAACTCCCTTTCAGCCTGAAGCACTCTGAACATTTTCTCCTTGAAGGTCTTGTCACCTCCCTTTTCTTTTCCCACTGATGACTTACTAAAAGCACGCTCTCCATCATCCACCCTCCTCCTTGCTTTTTGAAGTTTCCTTTTTAAAATGATTTCTTATTTTCCCTCCCTAAAATTCTAGTCACTTGTCTATGAGTCAAAAGACACATTTCTCATCTCTATCAATTCAGAATCAAACATTGTTTTCTTTTCCCTACAGATATTAGGCATTTATTCAATGACTATGTAGTGAACAAGTGCTACATATAAGATACTATCTTAGAATCTATTTGTTATGGATCATCATTGTGATCATAGAAAGATAAGTCTAATGTCATTGCTTCATTAATTTATACTTGGAGGAAACCTCAGAGGCTGAGGTCCAAAGCCATCATTTTTAAAAATCAAGAAACTAAGGCACTTTGAAGTTTAAAAACATATCATGTACACTATATACCATTAAGAATATTCTATATTCTCCACCTTTTGGATTTTTCTGACTTCTATATGTCATGCAATCATTTCTATATATAAGATTCCCAGACTTTTACATTCATCTCTAAGCTCTCTCCTTCTCTATAGTCTAACTTAATCATCCGCCTTTTGGACATCTCAAACTATATGCTCATAAGCAGCTCAAACTCAGCATGTCAAAAAGAGCTTTCATGATCCTTTCTCCCAAATGCTCCCCTTTCCAAGTGTCTCTATAAATATTAATGGTATTACCATCCTTCCAGTCACTCTGGATTCCAAACCCAGCATCTTCTTCATTTGCCTCCTCTCTCCAAGTCACTCCATTTAGTTAATCCATGGCCAAGTTTTGCTATTTCTGCTTTCACACATATCTTCTATATGTGCCCTTTTTCTCCACTCTCATGGCACTATCATTACCTCATACCTGATCTACTGCAATAGTAAGACATTTAGTTTTCTTACATCACATTTTTGGCATCAAACATGAAAATGAGGAGATTATTGATGCTTGTGCAAAGAATAATTTCAGTTTAAAATGAGGTTGGAGGGAAATTTTTAAAGAATGGAGAAGAGAAGGGAAAGATAGGAAAGAGGAACAGCAAATATAGATTTTTTTCCAAAAAAGATTGGCTGAAAAAAGAATAGCTATAAAATGACAGCCTAAGGGAATGGTTGTAGTGAAAGAATTTTTTAAAGACTGGAGAGATTTGAGCATTTTTGAAGGAGGAATGGAATGATACAATAGAGAATGATAGGTTGAAAATTGCAGAATGGGTGGTATTAGTGATTTGGGATGTAATCTGCTGGAAAAGTGAATGAATGAGATTAAATGGATATGTCAAGGGCTTAGAATTGGGCAGAAGTACAGTCACTTCTTTTTCAGAGACTAATGGCAAAGCAACAGAAAGTGGTTGTTGGTACCAAAGTGCTTTGAGATTAGAAAAAGATAGCAGATGGACACTTCACAGATGGAGAAGGAAAAGCACATGGTAACTGTAAGGAGTATATCATATCTAGTTGATCAGGAGCTCCAAGAGAGGAAATGAGTAAATAACTCCATCAAATAGCTGAATGACAGAAACAACAAATGGGCTGACCACATGGGAAAATAAAAAAAAAAATTAATGGTTCATAGTCAGAGTACTGAGCTATCTGAAGAAAGGAAGGCCTCCAACATGCTATATGTCTACCTTGTGTTGACTATTAGTGCTAGGTTTGTAATCAGAAAGATCTGAGTTTAAATCCATGCTAAAATACAAGAAATACTAATAGACCTCCCACATCTGTTGTATGCATTGAAATAAAGTGTTTTACAAACTTTAAAGGCCTATAAATGGGAAAAAGTAGAGAATTAAAGTGTGTTTATTATCAGACATTGCACTAAGTAGTATAGAAATATAATTTCATTTGAGCTTTATTAAATCTTGAATATTGGGTGCTATTATTAACTCCAGATGATGCAGTTGAGCTAGGCAGAATCTAAATTACTTGTCCAAGGTCATTTAGCAAGTATCTAAAGCATTTCTGACTCTAGCTCTAGTGCACTATTGACTTTTGTCCCTCCTTACACCATCTAGCATCTAGTTTGGAATTATTATTGAGGGAGAACACAGATTAGACTACTATTTCAGCATTGGTAAATATTGATGTATTCTCATATGTATAATTGGAAGAAACTCTTGAGTTTTTACCACAAATATGATGAATATAAGATATAAATATGATATGAAGATATTTTGTTAAATTGTGGTATTTTTTCAGTAGGATAATGATTTAGCCTATTCTATAGAATCAAAGAATCTTTGAACTAGAAGGAGACTACAGTGTCAATTAGATCAATTGATGTCCATAGGGGAATCTATATTACAACATATTACAGAGATATTCATCTAACCCGTTTTTGAAGATCTCAAATGAGAGGACAGTCCAGAGATTATCAATTCCACGTTAGAAAAATGCTATTTATTTTATATGTATGACCCACCTACATCAAATATACATTTTGTTCTTGCAATTTTTCCCTTTGATTCTGCCCCCTAATCTTATGCACAGAGTTAAAAATAATAAGCATAATGCCTCCTCTCTGGAATACTAAGTATTTCAGTGGATAGAGAAATGGAAGTAGAATCATAAAAGCCTGATTTAGAAATATGCTTTGGAAATTTAATTGAGTCACTGAACTACTCTACCTCAGTTTCATTATTTGCCACATTGACATAAAAATAGAACATACCTCATTGTATTTTTATGACGAAAGTATGAGACAGTAAGCATAAAGAGCTTGGCAAATACCATAACCTTACCCATTAATATTATTATTACCTATAATGGCTCTTCAATTTATTGAAAACAATTATTATATTATATACTCTGAATTATCTCTTCTCAAGGTTCAATTACTTTACTTTTTGGATTCCAACTTCATATAACATGGACTCAAGACCCATCCCCAGGGTCCTACTGTGCTTTCTATTTAGCTTTCCAGTGTACTTCCTATAATAGGACCCCGGTATTAACAAAATATTCAAAGTACCATCTGAGGAGAGAAAAGGCACAGTGTAATGATAACACTTTTGGTTTCTGAAAGTTTGACTTGCAGTCCAGGAGCAGGGAGTATTTTTTAATCTTTTTTCACAGGCATATTTTTTAGCTTGGAGCCAATTAAAATCATCATAGTTTTGGCAGAAATCAGTTGTTCATCCATTTTCCCACCACATTGTACTTTTGAAAATATATGCATAGTGTCCCTTTCTATGACTTTAAAGTGATTCCTTTTAAATAATGTCCCAATTAATTCAATCATTGGTGTGGTTTCACATGATCTTTTGGGATGCTGGACTTGCCATCAACTATTTTATCTTTCTCCCAGTTTGGTATCATCTTAAAACATGATAATCACGTTATCCATATTTTTATCCAAATAACAGATGAAAATGCTAAACAACACAGGAACAATTTGAGGTCTCTGAATTTTTCTACTAGAGACTCCTTGCCATTGATTTGAAATATTAGTAACTTTTAAAAATCTGGTCATTCTTCCAGTTTTGAATCCATCAAACTACTATCACTTAACCCCAAACTTCTCAACTCTTCTTCAAAACCATGAGGTAATGTCAAAAGTCAACCTAATATCAAATTAATCTATATCCATAACAATGTCCTCATCTACTTTATTCATGTCATAAAAGGAAATAAGTTTAGTCTGGCAAGACTTATTCTTGATGAAGCTAAAATAAATTTTACTAGCTATTCATGAATTATATATTTAATAATACATTCTAATACTTTGCCAGGAATGAAAGTCAAGCTTTCTTTTTTTATTTAATATATTTATTTAGAATATTTTTTCATGGTTACATGATTCATGATCTTTCTCACCCCTCTTTCCCTTCCCACTCCTGAAGCTGACAAGCAATTACACTGGGTTATATATGGATATATATATATATATCTCAAAACCTATTTTCATGTGTTTTTCATATTTGTAATAGAATTATCTTTTAAAGGCAAAAGCACAATAGTATCTCCATCAAACCATCTGATTAATCATATGTTTCTTCTGCATTTCTACTCCCACAGTTCTTTCTCTGGATGTGGATAGCGTTTTTTCTCATAAATTCCTTGGGATTATCCTGGATCATTGCATTTCTGGTAGTAGGAAAGTCTATTACATTCAATTGTGCCACAATGTATCTATCTCTGAGTCCAATATTCTCTTGGTTCTGCTCCTTTCACTCTGCATTAATTCCTGGTGGTCTTTCCAGTTCATAGAGTAATCTTCCTTTCATCATCATTCCTTTCAGTCCAAAAATATTCTATCACTATCAGATACCACAATTTGTTCAGGCATTCCCCAATCAATGCACACCCCCTCATTTTTCATTATTTTTGCTAACACAAAGAGCATGGCTATGAATACTTTTATTCAAATATTTTTCCTAATGATCTCTTTGGGGTACAAACCCAGCAGTGGCATGTCTGGGTCCAAGGGCAAACATTCTTTTAAAGCCCTTGGGACATAATTCCAAATTGCCTTCCAAAATGGTTGGATCAATTTACAACTCCACCAGCAATGCATTACTGTTCCAATTTTGTCACATTGCCTCCAACATTTATCATTTCCTTTGCTGCCAGAGTGGGCAATATGCTAGGTGATACCTCAGAGTTGTTTTGATTTGCATTTTTCTAATCAGGAGAGATTTAGAGCACCTTTTCATGTGATTATTGATAGTTTTTATTTTTTTATCTTAAAACTGCCTATTTATATCCCTTGACAATCAATTGGGGAATGGCTTGATTTTTAGTAAATTTGACTAAGTTTCTTATATATTTGGGAAATTAAACCGTTGTCAGAGAGTTTTGTTAGATATTTTTCCCAGTTTGTTGCTTTCCTTCTAATTTTTCTTGCATTGGTTTTCTTCGTACAAAAACTTTTCAAATTCAATATGATCAAAATCATTCATTTTACAAAGTCAACCCTTCTGATTAATAGTGTGCATGCTGTTTGTTTCCTCCCTTCCTTATTTCCCTTCTCTTTCTCCCTTTCTTCTTCTCTTCCACTTCAATCTATCCATTTCTCCTTCCTTTATTCCTTCCTTCCTTCTTTCTTCTTTCCTTTCTTCCTGCCTTCCTGCCTTCCCTTCTGTTGCATCTCTTCCTTCCTAAATACTTTCCCCTCCATTACCTCCTTTTTTCTCTTCCTCTTTTTTCCTGTCTTAATTTTCCCTTTCCTTTCTCCCTCCTTCTCTCTCTCTCTTCCTTCAATCTCTTTTTTCTTTTCTTTCATACTTACTTTTCCTTTGAATCCATTGATATCTACTTTTCATAAATCCAAGAAAAATTCTAGGATGTCCCCATATTTTTTCTCTCCTCTGTCTTTAAATCAAGGTTATGCTGGTCATTTCTACTCAGTGGGTACTTTCTTCTTTAAAGGAAAAATTACTCTCATATTTGAAGAAGTAAGTAGCTGGCACAGAGTCTAGACTGATTAACTCAGAATTAAGAAATCCTCAGTTTAAATTCAACCTCAGAAACCTACTAGGGGCATGACCTGATCTAGTAATTTCATTTTCCTCAAACTAATATTTTTTTTGTGTGTAAAATGGGATATAGTTAGTACTTTGCACAAAGAATTCTTTTCAGAGAAAAAAGTGACAGTATTTGCAAAATGTTTCACAATCATCAAAATGCTTCATAAATACTAGCAAAAAATGACATGCTATTGTTGTCAAATTTATCTTTCCTTTACAAGAATGGCATTTTCATTAAAGTAAAGGACACCTACTATATTACATGTCTCTGTTCAGGCTTGCATTCCCTCTCTCTGTTAAGTCTTTATTCCCTCTTTCTATTCTGATGGTCTATAGAAGAAGTATTTATCATGTGTCCCAAGGGCTTTCTATAACTCATAACATTGCTGAGTGGAGCTCAAATTGTATAAAAATATAATTAATGAGAATTTCAAAAATATGATAAAGCATAATAATGTCAAAATATTTTAAGTCAATATGTGTGCCATAGAAGTCAGTATGTAGTTTATTGGACCCCATTTCTATTTAAGTTTAACACAATTCTCTATAGTATGATCTGAAAAAGAAATTCTTCTACACATACACATACACATACACACACATTTTCACCTCAAACTTTCATCATACTTCCTTATTTTAGTTCTTAGCTTCTATTGAATGAACATTTCATCTTAACATATGTCATCCTAGACTTTTCTTTCATCTACCTTATTTCCTTTCAAAATTGTATTACCTTCATAAAACCATATCTTCAAGTTATGAGTCTTTATCTACCATGACTTATTGTAGTTCTACATATGACATAAATTTAATTTCTTTCATATAATTTATATTTCCCATTGCTTCCTATTAAAATTCTTTTTGGGGGGTAGGGATACCTGAGATCAAATGCTTATTGCTTACTCATTGTTTCAATTTTATCTCCTATTATTATCTGCTGGACATTTATCCTGCTTTTCTCTTTTCTGTGTGAATGAGAGAAAAAAAATAAAAACACTTAGTTCCAAATACTGACTGTGATCAATATGGGGAGCACAGATACAAAACAAGACATCCTCTTTCCAGAAGAAGCTTACATTGTCTCAGGGAAAGAAAACATATGCAAGACAATGCCACTATTCTTCACAATACCTAGCTTGAAGGATATACACAGGTAATTTTTTTCATGCCTTTCTTTTTAGCTTAAAGTCATTTATTAGAATTGAAACAAACATACAAATAAACAAAACCTGAATATCAGGCTTCATATACTCTTCCAAAACATTCAATTTCTTTCTGATGAATTAACAGAAATTATCCCCAATCTTAGAAATCCCACAGGGGCAGTATTTAGAGAAAGAAGTTTAAAGGCAATTCCACTTCATTAGGTTTCTGTCACTTGGCTGTGATTGCTTAAAAGAAGAATTTATTGAAGTGATCATAACTTATAAGAACAGCCCATCAACAAAATATATTACAGGGGTTCTATTGTTAAAATTATGATTTATAACACTGAGCTTAAAACTTGGGGGATTTTGCCCTTTCAGGTTTTTTATATTTGTTTTTTTTTATTCCAAATATATTCATAACAGAAATTAATTCATCCTAAGGTACTAAGATGCTGTGATGACTTGTTTTCTATTGTCTATTTTATTTTAATTCATTGGTTATTTTTTGTGGAAGACTTTTTACAGGTTGTAGTCAATCAATTTAATTCAGAATCAAACTAGTCAATTTCATTCAGTGATTGAATTAGTCTTTGAAATTTTTATCCCAAGTGAAGGTCTTATTATAAAAGAACAGTGAAATATGCATTCATTCAGAGAACTGTTATGCTGTAGAAGAAATAATCTGGGTTGAGTCCAGCACTTACCACTTTGATTGAAAGCAATATTAATCTTGGAAACAGCTTTGCACCTTGAGTTTAAAGAACAACTGATGACTCCCAGATATCTTTTTCTAAATATTCATCATTAGTCTCTCTACTGAGTTCTAGTCTCACATCATCAACTGCTTATTTCATATCTCCCATTGTTTATTTTATAGGAATATCAAACTCTATGTCCAAAATATTACTCCTATTGTTCCTCCTTTCAGAACTCATCCAGTACATTGAATTTATCACCATTCTTAGAGTCACTCAAACTCACTACATCAATATCATCTTGCATTCCCATATTACCCTAACCCCACATATCCAAAGTATTTTCATACCTTGACATTTCTTCCTTCCCATTTCAGAGAAATTCCTCCTCTTTTATACTCACACAGTGAGTATACTCTCTAGAGTAGGCCTTCATATCCTCTCTTCTGGATTTTTGCAACATTTTCCAAAGTGTTCTCCCTGTTACAGACCTTTCATTTCTCTAACCCGCACTCCAGAAAACTTCCAAAATGACTAAAATATATCCCATTCCCTATTATCCCCAAGACCTCTAGTACCTCTTTATTGACTCTACTTTGTTGATATTTAAAGTCATCCACAAACTGTGCCCTTCCAATTTTTTGGTTTTGTTACATTTCATTTTCCTTCACAAAAAGAAATATAAAATGAAAACAAATATTAATAATTTGGTCTCATTTATTATTAATGTACATGACATTCCATGTTGTGAATCTATTCCTTTTTCCTGATTCTCTTCTTTCCAGAATACTTTTCCTCTCAGCTTCTCAGTCACAATCTCATCTTTTGTAGAAGAATTTTCCTGTCCCTCTACACCCTTCATGTGAGTGCCTTCACTCTGAGGTCTCAAAGATTAATCAATTAAAAATAAAATTTAAAGAGCCTATTATCTTCCAGGTACTGTGTCCTTTAGGTGCTGGGGTTAAACAGACTAAATTGAAAATAGTCCCTTTCTTAAAAGAACTTATATATTGCATATGCAAATAAAATATATGTAATAATTACAATAATTTTGGGGGGTGGGAGGAAGTGGAGAGTAGAAAAGCTTTATCTGCTTTGGGATATCAAGAAAAAATAACATATTGAAAATGACATTTGGGCTAAGCTGTGAAGAAAAAGAAGGAATTGAGACGTTAAAGTGAGGAAGTAGGGTAACATTTGGGGTATGAAGGGGACCTTTTGCCAATGAAGATAGCAGGAAATAGAACATCTTTTGAGAATGGCCAGGGTATTTTGAAGGAGTGGTTGTGGATAAAAGACAGGAAGTCAAGAGCATGGAATGAAATGAGCCAAAATGATAGTGGAATAGACCAGGAAGAGGCAGGGTGGAATGGTTATTTCATCTGGAGGAGGAATGAGTAGAAAAACTGCCCAGGAGAAGAGAATAAGGGAGGGCTGGTAGCACTAGACCCCAAATCTCATCTAACCTAAGATTAGAACAACATACTCAATTAGAAGGGTTACTTTTTCTTTACATAGAGAGAAATGGGAGGTAAGGGGGATGGAATAAGGGAAACATTGGGGGAAACATATCAAGAGGTGGGGGAGTAAGGTAATGGACTAAGGGGATCAAGAAGTAGGAAAATACAGTTGGATGATAAGAAAGGGATTTGGGGAAGTGTTAATTGAATTAAATTTAACAGATAAGGTATAGGGATAAGGAGGCAACCTTTGGAAAGGGGCTAATTTGGAAATAGGAAGGCAAGGGGAGAGGATGAGTTAGTACTTTTAGAAACAGATGGGAATAAGAGAAGAATTAATCAAAGGAAATTTGACATGAAAGGAGTGAAAAGGCAGAAAAAGAGGAAGATGAGGACAAACAGAAAGGAGGAATGGAAAAGATGGAAATACACAATTAGTAACAATTACATTGAGTGTAATGGGATGAGTTCACACATGGGGAAGAATGGAGGGAAGAAAGGATTAAAAATAAGGACTTGACAATGTGTTGTCTGTAAGAAATATACTGAAAATGAAAGACAAATATAGAATGAAGATAAGGGACTGGAGCAGAATATATTATAACTAGCTGATCCAGAGAAGGCAAGGATAGCAGTCATGATCTCTGACAGAGTTGGGGCTAAATGGATAAAATTGAAAGGGAGGAATAGTATAACTATATTATGTTGTGACAGTACTATGGATAATAAACTATCAATATTGAGCAAATATGCACCAAGATATATAGCAATAAAATTTTTAAAGGAAACATTAAATGAGATATGTAGAAATAGATAGCAAAATAATAATAGTGGCAGACCATAATGTATAATTGAAAATCTGTTACCCTAAAAAGAACTACATTTCCTGGGAGCCCATAGACTTCCTATAATTAAGTACTTCCTGTAGACAAGGGATATTAGGTGGGGACATGGAGGTTCCTGCCTCTTTTAATTTTCCTGACCAGAACTTGGTGATGGTAAGTCTGGCATTTGAACTGGCTGATCAGCCATGGGCACATGGTCTTTATTTTGTATTGTCTTTATTCCTTGATTTCTAATGATCATTAATAAATGTAAAATCTAAAATTTTTATTTATTGAGGCTAATTTTAATTTTTACATTGATGACAACAACTAGTCAGAGAAGAAACTCTTAACTTTTTAAGATAGCCTAGATAACCCACCCCACCCACTCTCAGAAACTCCAAACTTTTTTTGGAGCTGTTTCATTTTCCTTTCCCTCCTTTTTGTCTGGTTACTCTCCCTACTGGTGTGATTTTTAGATTCTCTCCATCTTGCTTGGTCTAGCACCCAGGAATGTGCACACCCACATTACATGGGCATGTGATAGCAAATAACAAATCAGAAACAGCAGACAGACCCCTGGACTTCCCTAAGTCAAGGTAAGCTATCATTGGTACAGATGAGATGCAGGAAAGTGGCATAAAACCAACTATATAAGGCACATCACTTCCTCTCTCTTCCTCTTTCCCCAGAGAGGCGACTGGCTGGCAGTGTGCTGAACGTTCCGACATCTTGGCATGGTGGCAGCTATTTGGTTGGGTTTGGCGGTGAGTTTGCCCTTCAGCTGATTCAGGCTCAGACATCTTGGATGAGCCTTTTTGGAGTTCAGGCTGATTCCTTCCTCCTTACTTTGTAGAGCCTCTGGTCTACCTTCTGGCACTAGTCAGGCAGGAGAAATCCTATGCACTTTCTTTCCTCATTCTTCTTAATCTCTTTTCACTTTATAAATTAAATCACCACAAATTTCTACTTGACTTGGGTATTTTATTATTTGGGATATTCCCTGGTGACCAATTAAATTTAGATTTTAAGTCACAATGCTAAAATTATCTTTACATTTTTGGCTGACCACATCAGTTGTGATGAAATACCCTCAATCTTCTTAACTTTCCTAAATCTTTTCTTTACTGTGACTAAGTTCAGCTTTTAATAGCTTATTTTAATCACCTGTAGAGGTAAGTAAATTTGGAATTTTTTCCCTCTCTCCTTAACTTAGATAGAATATAACTTTTTTTCCTTTTTTTTTTTAAAATCCAAAGCTGCAGGACTGGGAAAACTGTTTATTTTAAATTTGCTGGGGAGGGATCTTCTATGCAAACTCAGAGCCATGATAACTTGCTCCCCATATGGTTCCTTATCATTGGAAGTACCTGAGGAATCTTTAAAATTATGCCCTATAATTCTCTCAGAGAGTCAGGAGTGAAAGGAGCATCCCACCTTTGTAATACCTATGGATATAACAGAGTCTCTTTGGGCCATATCTTCTTCTGATGTAGGCCTACTTAAATCAGGTACTCCTGTACAGATTAAAACTAAATCTAGCCCAACTCCTTCCATTCCTCAGTATCCCTTCTCAAAAGAGGCAAAAGAGGGTAATACACCAGTAATTAACTCATTAATTGCACAGGGAATAATAATCTCTTGTAAATCTGAATACAACACACCCATCCTACCCGCTAAAAAACCAAAAAGGGGGCCTGATGGCAAGCACCTCTACAGATTTGTACAGGATTAGAGGACTGTGAACAATCATGTTATAAAGAGACACTCTATAGTTTCCAACATCATTACTATTATTTCCTCTATTCCTAGCACAGCTACATACTTTACAGTAGTGAACTTGTGCTCAGCATTCTTTTCCATACCCATACATGAGAATTCCAGGCATATCTTTGCTTTCACCTGGAAGGCTTGCAAGAACTGGAGTTGGCTGCCACAGGGTTTCATAGAAAGCCTGAGTATATTTGCACAAATTTTGAACCACTATACAGATAATATAAAATTTTAAAAACCAGATAATTAATCAAATATGTAGATCATCTATTCTTGGCTTCAACAGATGCAGATGCATGCCATGAAGATAGTAAACACCTTCTTTTGGAATTTCACAAAAGAGGTCATAAGATCTTAAAGAATAAGGTTCATTGGTGCCTCCCCAATGTAGAATATTTGGGGTTCATTCTGATAGCTGGTGCCCATTCTATTTCTCCCAAGGGAATTGAAAATATTCAAAAATTGAGTGCTCCTGCCACTAAAAAACCGTTAAGAGCAATTCTGGGAGCAACAGTTTTTTGTAGACAATGGATTCCTTGCTATGAGGAAATTACTAAACCCCTTATAGCACTAACAAGTTATTCAGTCCCTGGACCCCTCAAATTAGAGCCAGAACACTTGTCAGCTCTATCAGATCTAAAACAGTCTATCCTGTCTGTACCTGCTCTAGCCATCCCAGATTATAATAAGCCATTTACTTTGTATTTACATGAGCAAAGAGTGGTAGCTTCAGGTGTTTTAACTCAGACTTTGGGGCCTTCTTGGTGCCCAACTGGACCCAGTAGCAACAGGATCGCCACCATGCCATAGAGGAGTAGCTGCTACAGCCTTATTAGTGACATAAACTGTGAATCTAATATTGGGATGCCCATTAACAATTATGTTCCCACATGAGGTGGAAGCATTGTTGCTAAGGCATGGAACACAGGCATTCTCAGATCAGTGAATTACAAGCTATGAAATAACTTTGTTAAATAGCAAAAAAAAATTACCTTGAAACACTGTACAACCCTTAACCCTGACACTTTGCTTTTAGATTTACCAACTTCAGGAGAACCATTACACAGTTGTGAAACCCTAGTGTCCATGGCAGAAAAGCCTCAAGATAATCTCTTGGACACTCCCTTAGACAATCCAAATCTGGTTTTATTTAGGGCTGGTTCCTCTTTTATGAGGGATGGCATACATTATACTGGAGCTGTTGTAGTCAAAGAGTTTGCTACTGAGTGGTCAGCTTCACTGCCCTCTAATATTAGCGCTCTAGGGGCAGAATTCATAACTCTGAAATATGCCTGTTTAATTACCAAGGATAAAAGGGCAATAACTTATATGGATTCTAGATATACTTTTGGCATTTTTCACTCAGTCGGAATGCTATAGCTACAGAGAGGATTTTAAACCTCAGCTGGAAAATCCATAGCTAATGCAGAAATTATTAATGATGTTCTTTCTGCTCCTCAGCTGCCTGAAGCCCTAGATATAGTTCATTGCTCTGCCCATAAAGGTGACACTGACCCTGTCTCTAGGGGAAATGATCGAGCAAATACTGCTGCAAAGCTAGCATCCATAAAAGGACCTGAATTAATTTTAACATTAACAACCACTGATGACTTAAATTTATCACTTTCCTATAATGAAAAGGAGGTGGGAAAATGGAAACAAAAATTCAAAGCACAACAGGTTAATGGAGTATGGGTGTCATCTGAAGGAAACCCCTGCTCCCCAGAAGATTCTATCACAAATTTGCCAATCTGTTCATAAAAATGGTTACTTTGCTACCCAGGGCATCATGGACTCTGTTAAGAGAGTATGGATAGCCCTTGGTATAACTACCATACCCTCTAAAGTGTGTACAACCTGCTCTACCTGCCAAGCATATAATCGACATGCCTTTTGTGGCAAAGACTTTGGTGGGCATCCTCTGGCTTAAACACCTTTTGAACACCTACAGGTAGATTTAATAACAATGCCAAAGGCTGGACATTATAAATTTTGTCTAGTCATGGCAGATTAATTGACCAGATGGCCAGAAGAATTTCCTTCATCCTGAGCCACAGCAGCTTTTGTTGCTAAGGTGCTTTTAAAAGAAATTATTCCTCACTTTGGCCTGCCAGCATGTATTGATTCAGATAGAGGAAGTCATTTTACTGATTCTGTCTTAAATAAAATATATTCTTGCATAGGGATAACTTCCATGTTCCATATCATCCCCAGAGCTCAGACCAAGTTGAAAGAATGAATAAAGAACTTAAAACTATGATTGGAAAATTATGCACTGAGACCCATTTAAGATGGCCTGAAATTTTCCCTCTGGCTCTATTTTATCTTAGAAGCAGGCCTAGAGGAAACCTATACATCTCACCATTTGAGATGCTTTTTAGACATCCACCTATACAGGTTAAGTCTTTCTCCCCTGCATATACATCACTATTAGGGGGAGATACTACTATTGCTTCCTATACACAAGAATTATAGCACAAACTGCATGAATTCCATGAATCTGGAGCTGTACTACAAGCTGGACCACTAGATGTTTTACTGCACAACCTGAACCCAAGAGACAAGGTGTATATTAAGAATTTCCAGTGTACTGGAGCAACTCAGCTTTCCTGGGAAGGACCATTCCTAATATTGTTATACTCCATACATAACCATACAACTACTTCAATATCTATAAAGGTTGGAGAGAAGGACTCTTGGATTCAGTGCTCACATGTAAAGAGAGCATCTTCTATTGAGACTGATTGACTCTATCCTATCACATGAATTGGAGATAATAATTCATTGACAAGTGGATACTGTTTTTCGAGAACACATTAAATTCATGACTTTTTCCCTTATTTTTTTATTGTTGCTTTTCTTTTATTTTGATTAGAATATTTAATTTTTTCCTTTTCCTAATTTCTTGTATAAGGGTACATAAAATGAATTTTTTCTCTGTAGTAATATAAGTTTTATATATATATATATATATATATATATATATATTTGCTGTAATATCAATGCATGCCCAAAAAGATTTAAAGCTATGGGAACCTGCCATTTATTGATAAAATATTATGGGATGGTTAATAATGTTTGTGTCTGATTCCAGAAAAAGGGATAGAAACAAGGAGCACAGACTTAACCTGAATAGTGCCAAAAAGAGCACATGGGAAAAACCAGTGTGAGACTTGAGCTTTCAACTCTTGACATGTTAAGCCATAGTACTTCCTTGTATCTACACTCTTTGTGAAGTACTCATACAAGTACCAAAATTTGATTATCATCCTGGCTCCCTATATCCCTGAGAATGACAAAAATCAGACCAGAGAATGAAGCTTCCCTATCAAAATAGAATCCTAGGTCCCTTTCTTCTTATAGTATGGCAACTTCCTGTAGTCTTGGCTGCAAATGGGTAAGTGAAATATTACTGCATTCTGTCATACAGACTTGTGGGATAAAAATTACTTTAAATTGGACCTGTACAATTATTAATTTGATCTTGCTTATTCTTTTTATGTACATAGATTTTGGTATTTTGATTCTGATTTAGATTTTTTCTTTCTACCAAAAGTTTTACTTTCTTCCATTTTTCCTTTATATATTTTATTTGTTTTGTTTTTGTTGTTTTTAAATTCTTTTAATAATTGACTCATACACCCCCATAACTCAACAATGCATCCTGAGCTGAACTGGATGTTTTTAACACCCACTTCAGGGGGGATTGTATTTTAATAAAAATCCAAGATTTTGAAATTTTTTGTTCAAGAAAGATCTTCAAGGAAGAAGCTTGCTAACTCCTAAATCCAGAGAATGAACTGTTGCCAACAGATGCCAGAAAACCTACACTACATCAAGATGACCAAGAATGAACTTTGGATGTGGTTGATTGAACTGGAGTTTGAACATTTATTGTGTATGTACACTTTTATGCCAAAGGGGTCTGCCCCTAATTTGGCTTTTTGTTAATGTGCCTAGAAAAACATTGTTTTTGCTTTCTCTCTTTTATATTCCTCCCTAACTATTGTAATTTCATAGCTGATATGTTTACAAGACCCATTGGAGAGACTAATCTTCCTCAGGCCTCAGGGGGGGTTGTAAAATTTAAAACTATTCCACCCTACTCCAACTGGACTTTAGAAGATCTGATTTAGCTATTTCCTAATTAGTAACAATGGAGATACTTGGTCTAATAGAATCAAGTCTTGGGAACTCTACATTGCTCCAGCCTACTTAGTTTAACAAGGTCAGGAATATCTGCACCCATACTCAAGGATTAAGTATCAGAGAAAATGGCCTTCAACAGACATGTGTAGAAACAGTGGACAGAACCCTCAGCTATCCATACTCAAGTTAAGCTATCATTGGTACAAATGAGATGCAGGAAAGTGATGTAAAACCATATATATATATGGCATGTCACTTCCTCTCTTTGCTCTCTTTTCCCAGAGAGGGGTCTCTGTCCAGCAGCATGCTAAGCCTTCTGACATCTTGGCATGGTGGCAGCAATTTGTTTGGGTTTTGGTGGTGACTTTTCCCTTGAGCTAATTCAGGTTCAGGCATCTTGGCTGAGCTCTGTTGGAGATCAGGCTGATTCCTTCCTCTTTCACACTCTAAACCCTTACTTTCTAGATCCCCTAATCTTCTTGCCTGGTACAAGCCAGGTGGGAGAAAATTCTACACCTTTCCTTCTCCCTTCTTCTTAATTTCTTTTTACTATATTAGTTAAATCACCATAAAATTTCAGACTGACTTGGGTATTTTTATTTTATCATTTGGGATATCCATGGTGACCAATAATTATTGTAATTTAGGTCACTACGCTAAAATTATCCTTTACAATATACACATGTGATCTGGTGATTTGCCTTTTATGACATGTGTAGATACATTTTTTCTGTGTCCTAGGGCAAAGTATTGTCAAGCTATCATGATGGCACAATCTGTTATTGTGGGATGGAATATTATACTTAATGGAGAGTCGCTGTGTATGTAACAGAGGTAGAAAACCAACTTGCTAAAAATAATCTAATGAAATAGATATAATATTAGGTCTTTGCTTCCTGAGTCACAATGATGATCATTATTCCTAATTATTCTGTGGAACAATAATATTAAATAGATTTCCAACAGACTTAAAAAAGAGAATTCAGTAAGAACTATATGAACTGAACCAAAGATAAATGAGAAAAAACTGGAAGATAATTGTGCATAGTAATAATAATTTTAACCAAGATTAACTGTGAAATACTTGGCTATTCTAATCAATATCATGATCCAAAAACAAATTACAAAGGACTCAAAATAAAAAAGAGAAAATTGATTTAATCTGAGTAAAAATTTAAATACAAATTTCTCACTTTATTTTTCTTGCTTTTTTTAGTATGCCTAATGTGGAAAAATATTTTGCACAATTTCACACATGTAATTCATTTTATAATGCTTGTGTTCTCAATAGGTGTTGTCAGGGATAAAGGAGTTAAGAGAGTTTGAAGCTCAATATTTAAATAGAAAATAAAATTTAAAATAAATAAATAGTAAATACCAAAAGAGTACTACCTATTTTAAGAACTTGTTTTAACCTGGGGAAATAAAACATTAAAAATATTGTTGTGCATATATTATACTATTTAAGGAGGAGGAAAACACTAATGAATTCAAAATTTCTAAGGGACTTACTTTTTGAAGTAACACCCAAACTTAACATTGAGGAGAGGTAGGCCTCCTAATATGCAAGTTTAAGGGAAAGGGCATTCATGATGTGAGGGACAGCATGTGTCTTTTCTTAGATCAAGTATAGACTATATATTGTCCAAAAACATTGAGTTGGCTTTTTGTTTTCATGGATTATGTAGAGAGAAATATGTAATAAACATAGAAAGGTAGAGTGGACTCAAAACACAACAGCCTTTAAATAATGAACATAAGAGTTTGTATTTTATTCTAAAGATGAACAGGATTCTATTAAAATTTTTAACTGAAGCAGGGAATAAAGAAATGTCTGACATGATCAGTCTTGTGATATAAGAATATTATTTGATAACCATAATGCTATGGGAAAAATACTAGATGGGTTATAAATTTGAGGCAGAAATTGCCATTAAAATAATCTCATTGGGCTAAACTAGGTTAACATCATTCTGTTTGGAGAGAAGATGAGAGAATTTGTAGATGTATAATTAATGTGAATAGAAAGCGGGGGCTAGTTGTAAGAAGTTAGGAAAAAGGGAGGAGTCTGGGAAGGCAGTGAAATCATTAACATGGATGATTAGAAGGAAGTTTTCTTGAAATAAATTGTGAAGTAAGGAGATGGTGCGTGTGTGTGTGTGCATTCATGTGTGTGTGTGTGTGTGTGTGTGTGTGTGTGTGTGTGTGTGTGTAGAATGCTTTTCTCCTTTGGACCTATCAAGTTTAGGTAATCTTCTGACATTCCAGTGGAGATGTTCATCATATAGCTGTTGATATGAGGCTGAAACTCAAGATGTAAGAACTTGAAACTTTTTTATAGCTCTTTGCATCATCTCCAGAAAGAGAATAATTATATCTAAGAGAGATAATTAGAAGGTAAAGAATATAGGGAGGGAAAAAATAAGACCTACAATGGAATCTTGGAGAACATAGAATACCAGTGGATTGTTGGTGATGCAAGACAAGAAACAAAGTATTCTCAGGACTACCAGTCAAACTCAGTGTCACGAAATACAAGTGAAAAGATATTATATGTGGGGCAATTACATTAAATACTTCAAAATACTTCAGAGTTTAAGAAGAATGAAAATTACTAGGGAAAACACAATCAGATATGTTAATTAGGAAATCACTACATTAGGTTGAACTATGAAGTAGAGATTTAGATCACAAATGATATATTAGAAAATTAGCAATTGGAGAGATGATTAATTAGGATGAATAGGTTTTTTCTAAGAATTTCACTATAAAAGGGAGGAAATTGATCATAATATCTGAAGAGAATATTAGAATTAAGTAAAAGTATTAATTTTTCAAGGGAAGGCTAGAAAGAAGATCTGATCTATAGTCAGAGCACATAACTAAGATATCAACAGAGAAGAAATGGAAAATTAGAATGAGAAAAGAGGTGATAAAAGGGTAAGTTCAAGGAAGAAAAGAAAGGAGATAGAATCACTGACAAAAGCAATGATATTGATAATGGAAAGAGGAAACTTTTTATCAGAGATGAAAAGAAGAGATTAGAAAATGGCTTATTTTATATGACTTCAGTATAGACTGTAGAAAGATTTATATACAGTAAGATGGATGACTGTCAAAGACTGAAGACAGAGAGGGGGAGATAGAGAGGGTGTGTGTGATTTGGAATAGATGGTATAGGAAATGTGGTAGAGAACCAGTCCAAGAAAAATGAAAGATGTGGTGTGCTCTAGTTGAAATTAGATAACACGGATGTTTTTTTAATCTCATATATTTTGATGGTCCAGGGAGAAGTCATGTGACATTCTATAGAGCTTTTAATGATTATTGGAATAAACATGAAAAAGGAAGATGTGGATAACATGATGGACTCAGAGATTGCTAAGTTGTATGACAATACATGGATGGTGAAAGGGAAAGAGGACAGAGTGGTTTGACAGATGAGGAGAATATAGCACTATTGAGTATAATTCTTTTTTTTTTGTTTTCTTTTTATTCTTTTTTTCACTTTAAACATTATTTTATTTGGTCATTTCCAAACATTATTCACTGGAAAAAAAGATCATTTTCTTTTCCTCCCCTCCCCCGCTCCCACCACCTTTCCCTCTCCCATAGCCAATGCAAGATTTCACTGGTTATCACATTTGTTCTTGACTGGAACCCATTTCCCTGTTGGTATTTGCATTAGAGTGTTCATTTAGAGTCTCTCCTCAGTCTTATCCCCTCCAACCCTGTAGTCAAGCAGTTGCCTTTCACCGGTGTTTTTACTCCCACAGTTTATCCTCTGCTTGTGGATAGTATTTTTTAGATCCCTGCAGATTGTGCAGGGACATTGCATTGACACTAATGGAGAAATCCATTACCTTCTATTGTACCACAGTGTATCAGTCTCTGTGTACAATGTTTTCCTGGTTCTGCTCCTTTCACTCTGCATCACTTCCTGAAGGTTGTTCCAGTCTCCATGGAATTCCACCACTTTATTATTCCTTTTAGCACAATAGTATTCCATCACCAACATATACCACAATTTGTTCAGCCATTCCCCAATTGATGGGCATCCCCTCGTTTTCCAATTTTTGGCCACCACAAAGAGTGCAGCTCTGAATATTCTTGTACAAGTCTTTTTCCTTATTATCTCTTTGGGGTACAAATTAGCAGTACTATAGCTGGATCAAAGGGCAGACAGTCTTTTATCACCCTTTGGGCATAGTTCCAAATTGCCCTCCAGAATGGCTAGATCAATTCACAACTCCACCAGCAATGAATTAGTGTCCCCACTTTGCCACATCCCCTCCAGCATTCATTACTTTCCATAGCTGTCATGTTAGCCAATCTACTAGGTGTGAGGTAATACCTCAGAGTTGTTTTGATTTGCATCTCTCTGATTATAAGAAATGTAGAGCACTTTTTCATGTGCTTATTAATAGTTTTGATTTCTTTGGCTGAGAACTGCCTGTTCATGTCCCTTGCCTATTTATCAATTAGAGAATGGCTTGAATTTTTGTACAATTCATTTAGTTCTTTGTAAATTTGAGTAATTAAACCTTTGTCAGAGGTTTTTATGAAGATTGTTTTCCAATTTGTTGCTACCCTTCTGATTTTAGTTACATTGGTTTTGTTTGTACAAAAACTTTTTTAATTTGATGTGTTCCAGATTATTTATTTTGCATTTTGTAACTCTTTCTAAGTCTTGCTTGGTTTTGAAGTCTTTCCATTCCCAAAGGTATGGCATGTATGCTATTCTGTGTTCGCCTAATTTTCTTATAGTTTCCTTCTTTATGTTCAAGTCATTCACCCATTTTGAATTTATCTTGGTGTAGGGTGTGAGGTGTTGATCTAAACCTAATGTTTCCCACACTGTCCTTCAATTTTCCCAGCAGTTTTTATGAAATAGTGGATTTTTGTCCCAAAATCTGGGATCTTTGGGTTTGTCATATACTGTCTTGCTGAGGTCGCTTGCCCCCAGTCTATTCCACTGACCCTCCTTTCTGTCTCTTAGCTAGTACCAGATTGTTTTGGTGACTGCTACTTTATAATATAGTCTGAGATCTGGGACTGCAAGACCCCCATCATATGTGTTTTTTTTTTAATAATTTCCCTGTATATCCTTCATCTTTTGTTATTCCAAATGAATATTGTTATGTTTTTTTCTAAATCAGTAAAAAATTTTTTTGGAAGTTCCATGGGAATGGCACTAAATAGATAGATGAGTTTGGTTAGGATGGTCATTTTTATTATATTGACTCATCCTAACAATGAGCAGTTAATGTTCTTCCAATTGTTCAAGTCTAGTTTTAGTTGTGTGGAGAGTGTTTTGTAGTTATGTTCATATAGTTCCTGTGTTTGTCTCGGGAGATAGACACCTAAGTATTTTATTTTGTCTAAGGTAATTTTGAATGGGATTTCTCTTTCTAGTTCTTGCTGCTGAGCTGTGTTGGAAATATATAGAAATGCTGATGACTTATGTGGGTTTATTTTGTATCCTGCAACATTGCTAAAGTTGTTGATTATTTCAATTAGCTTTTCCATTGAATCTCTAGGATTCTTTAAGTAGACCATCATGTCATCAGCAAAGAGTGAAAACTTGGTCTCCTCATTGCCAATTTTAATGCCTTCAATTTCTTTTTCTTCTCTAATTGCTACTGCTAGTGTTTCTAGTGCAATGTCAAATAATAGAGGTGATAATGGGCATCCTTGTTTCACTCCTGATCTTAATGGGAATGGATTTAGTTTATCCCCATTGCAGATGATATTAGTTAATGGTTTTAGATATATACTGTTTATTATTTTTAGGAACGGCCCTTCTATTCCTATGTTTTCCAGTGTTTTTAATAGGAATGTGTGTTGTATTTTATCAAAGGCTTTTCTGCATCTATTGAAACAATCATGTGACTTTTGTTGGTTTGCTTGTTGATGTGGTCAATTATGTGGATAGTTTTCCTAATGCTGAACCAGTCCTGAATCCCTGGTATGAATCCTACTTGATCATGGTGAATGATTCTTCTGATCACTTGCTGGAGTCTTTTTGCTAGTATTCTATTTAAGATTTTTGCATCTATATTCATTAGGGAGATTGGCCTATAATTTTCTTTCTCTGTTTTTGGCCTGCCTGGCTTTAGAATTAGTACCATTTTGTGTCATAAAAGGAGTTTGGTAGAATTCCCTCTTTGCTTATTATGTCAAGTAGTTTGTAGAGTATTGGAGTTAGCTGTTCTTTGAATGTTTGATAGAATTCACTGGTGAATCAATCAGGCCCTGGGGATTTTTTCTTAGGAAGTTCTTTGATGGCCTGTTGGATTCCTTTTTTCTGATATGGGATTATTTAAGAAATCAATTTCTTCTTCTGTTAGTCTAGGCAATTTATATTTTTGTAAATATTCATCCATATCACCTAGGTTGGTATATTTATTGCCATATAGTTGGGCAAATTAGTTTTTAATGATTGCCTTAATTTCCTCTTCATTGGAGGTGAGATCCCCCTTTTCATCCTTGATGCTGTTAATTTGCCATTCTTCTTTCCTTTTTTTAATTAGATTGACTAGTAGTACTTTGTCTATTTTGTCTGTTTTTTCAAAGTACCAGCTTCTAGTCTTGTTTATTAGCTCAATATTTCTGTCACTTTCAATTTTATTAATTTCTCCCTTAATTTTTAGGATCTCTAGTTTGGTTTTCTTCTGGGGGTTTTTAATTTGTTCATCCTCAAGTTTTTTGATTTGCATTTCCAATTCCTTGATCTCTGTCATCCCTAATTTGTTAATATATGCACTCAGGTATATGACTTTTCCTCTAATTACTGCCGTGGCTGCATCCCATAAGGTTTGAAAGGATGTCTCGCTGTTGTCATTTTCCTCAACAAAATTATTAATTGTTTCTATGATTTCTTCTCTAACTAAACAATTTTGGAGTATCATATTATCTAATTTCCAATTATTTTTTTATTTTGCTTTCCATGTACCCTTACCATTCAATATTTTTATTGCTTTGTGATCTGAAAAGGCTGCATTTATTTTTTCTGCTTTTCTGCATTTGAGTGCCATGTTTCTGTGACTTAGTGTATAATCTAATTTTGTGAATGTGCCATGTGGTACTGAAAAGAAGGTCTATTCCTTTTTGTACCTATTTATTTTTCTCCACATGTCTATTAAATATAATTTTTCTAAGATTTCATTCACCTCTTTTACCTCTTTCTTATTTATTTTTTTATTTGATTTATATAAATTTGATTGTGGTTGGTTCAAGTCTCCCACTACTATGGTTTTACTGTCTATTTCCTCCTTCAATTCTCCTAGTTTCTCTATTAAAAATTTGGATGCTATACCATTTGGTGCATACATGTTGATTAGTGATATTTCCTCATTGTCTATACTCCCTTTTAACAGAATATATTTACCTTCCCTATCCCTTTTGATCAAGTCTATTTTTGCTTTGGCTTTATCAGATATTAAGATTGCAACTCCTGCCTTCTTTCTATCAGTTGAGGCCCTAAAGGTCTTATTCCAACCTTTAATTCTAACCTTGTGAGTGTCAACCCGCTTCATATGTGTTTCTTGAAGACAACAAATGGTAGGGTTTTGGGTTCTAATCCAATCTGCTATTTGTCTACCTTTTATGGGTGAGTTCATCCCATTCACATTCAAAGTTATGATTGTCACTTGTGGATTTTCTGGAATTTTGATATCTTCCCCTAGTTCTGACCTTTCTTCTTTAGCTATATCCTTTTGAACCAGTGATTTACTTTAGGTCAGTCCCCCTAGTCCCCTCCCTTGATATGCTCCCTTCCCCTCTCCCTCTCCTTCCCTCCCTTTTTATACTCCCTCCCTCCTCCCCCTCCTTAATTTTCCTTTCTTTCTTGCTCTGTTGGATAAGATAGAATTCAGGATCCCACTTGATCTAGATGTTCTTCCCTCTCAGATTTGATTTCTCTGAGAGTAAGGTTTAAGTAATTCCACTTAATGCTCTCTTCCTCTCCTTCTCATATGAGAGTTCTTCCCCTCCCCTTCCCATGTGTATCTTTATATGGGAAAGATTATTCTATTAAGTCCCCCCCTATTTCTTGAAATAAATTTTAGTGTTATCGACGGTTCCCCCCTCCCTTTTCCTTTCTTTGCCCCTACTTTCCCCGAATCTTCTTAATGCCCCAAACTTTCCCTATGCATGTTTCTTCTAACTACTCTTATGATGCATACAATTTTTGAGAGTTACACAAAACATTCCCCACATATTAACATATATAATTTGATGTAAATGTAATCCTTATAGAAGAGAGTTTGACTTAAAGAAAAAGATAAGATTTATCTCCTTTTCCCTTTCTTTCATATTTACCTTTTCATGTTTCTCTTGCTTTCTGTGCTTGGATATCAAATTTTCCACTAAGTTCTGGTCTTTTCTTAGCAAATGCTTGGAAATCTATTTTGTTGAATGCCCATACTTTCCTCTGGAAGTATATAGTCTGTTTTGCTGGGTAGTTGATTTTTGGTTGGAGACCCAGCTCTCTTTCCTTTCTATATATCATGTTCCATGCTTTGCTGTCTCTTAACGTGTTAGCCGCTAAGTCCTGTGTGATCCTTATGGGAGTTCCCCTATATCTGAAGCTCTTCTTCTTGGCTTCTTGTAGGATTTTCTCCTTTTCTTGGGAGCTCTTGAATTTGGTGATTACATTCCTGGGGGTTGTCTTTTGGGGATTTAGTATAGAGGGTGTTCTATGAACCCTTTCTATTTCTATTTTGCCTCCTTGCTCCAGAACGTGTGGGCAATTTTCTTTTATAATCTCCTGTAGAATAACATCGAATTTATTGTTTATCTCTGGCTTTTCTGGGAGACTGATAATTAGGAGGTTGTCTCTTCTTCTCCCTCTGTTTTCCAAGTCTGTGACCTTTTCAGTGAGATATTTTATGTTTTCTTCTAATTCATTAATTTTTTGGCTTTGCTTTATTGATTCTTGCTGTTTTATGATCTTACTTTCTTTGAGTTGCTTAATTCTGGTCATTAGGGACTGGTTTTGCTTTTCAGCTTTGTCTGCCCTTCTATTGGATGCTTCCAGCTCTTTTTTCCAATTGAGCAATCTTATCTGTCAGACTGCTGATCTCTTTCTCCCATTTTTCTTTCCAGGTTTCCATCTTTTGGGTAAGCTCCAGTTTGAGATCTTCTGGAGTTTGTTGGTAGTTTCCATTTTGGGAGGCATGTTCTGATATATATATATATATATATATATATATATATATATATATATATACATATATATATATATATATATATTTTTTTTAATTTTATCCTCATTCTCTTCTTTTCCTTGGGTACTTCCACCATAAAAGTTTTCAATAGTCACCTTTTTCCCTTTCTTCCTGGAGGCTTGATTTTGGGCCATGTGAGCCATCCCTTTGGTGGTTTTATTCCCCTTTCCTTTTTGGTCTGGGGTCTGGGTGATATGGGTGGGTTTTCTGTGAATTTAGGTTGCCTCAGACTAGTTCTTCCCCGCCTCTGAGGTTTCTTAGAGCGCTGGGCCCCTGATCACTGCCAAACTGCTCAGGTGTTCAGCTCCGCCCAGATAATCAGCATGTGGTCCGCCCCTGGTGTTTAGCTCCACCCAGATTCTCTGTGAAACCGCCCTGAGTACAGCTCCTGAGCCCCCTGTTCTCAGCACAGGATTCTCCCGTGAAACCTCCCTGAGACATTTTTTCCTGGCAGTCCCCAGATCCCAAGGACCCTGGAGTGCCCGCCCCCCCGGACAGAGACGTTCCCCACTCACTCGCTGTCCCAGTGAGCACTCAGGTAGCTCACTCTGGTTTTGTGGGGGAGGTGGGGGGTGTGAAGGGTGGCTCAGTTCATGTTTCTGTGCAAGATTTCCCTCCTTCTTATTATAGTGTGGAAATGTTCAAACCCCACGTACCTTTGCCTCTGTGGGGTACTGGGGAGTACTGGGGAGTCCTTCTATTCCTCCAAAGGTGATTTTTATGCTCCTTTGATGTAGTCCATTTCGTTCGGTGCCAGGGAGAGGAAGCGTGTGGCATCTAGATTGCAGCCATGATTACCGGGAAGTTTTCTGGTATAATTCTTGAAGGGAATAAGGTGAGGTCAGGAGAGAAGTACTGAACTGCGAATTCAGCAAGAGATTGAAACAGATTTCTTAGGAAGATTAATTGGGTGATAAATGAGGTAATAGTGAGAAATGGAATGATATTTCTTCAGAGAGGGGAATATCATGATCTTAATTAGAATCAGTAGATGCTAATGCCAATATTATGAGATGTTCTTCTTTGGCTCACAACTTTTCCCATGTCTGCAATTGTTCCCTTTCCCTCTTTTCATTTTCACAACTCAATGCTGGTGGAAACTTCCTATTTCTCACTGAGAATCCTGTCTACAACATTATGGAGAAGTTTTTCTAGGCAGGCCTACTTGCTTCCAGTGTAGCCCATACGACGGAGTCATCACTCATTCACAATAATGATAGGACAGACTGGACCTATGGTTTCATTGCTGAATTAAACTTTTTGGTGAGAAAGTACTTCTATTCAATGTACATCAGCACCCACCTTGCAATTCACAGTCCTAGAGAATTCCCCAAAGCACCAAGATATAAATTAACTTAAGTCACAGCCAATACATGTTAGAGGCAGAAGCTGAATCCAGGGTAGCTTCTATTTAGGTTTTATATATTGTTTATTGAGCTAACCATAAAGATATTGTCTCTCCTATTAAAAATGTATACTTCACTAAGGGCAGGGACTAGATTCCAGTTTGTTTTGCTTTTGTTTTTCTCTATATTCCAACAATTAGCACATTACTTGGCACATATATCAAGAGACTGGATGTTGTCTTCCTGGCTCTGGGTCTAGATCTCTATTCACTATTTCATGTTGTCTAGCTAGCTTTGAAAGCCCAACTCAAATGATCACTACAGCATTTGATATAGGATTTTTCACAATATATCTTTCCATAATCCTTTATCCCTCACACCTTTTTCCTTCCTCCCTTCCCTCCTCCCTCTATTTTCATTCTCACATTAATATCATTTTTCCTTCCTCCATTGACTTCCTTCCTTCCTTCCCTCCATTCCTTCCTTCCTTCCTTCTTCCTTTCACTTAATTGACTGCAAGTGTTGGGGTGACATTCTTCAAGTTCAATTCTAGGCTATAACATTTGGTTCAAGTTCAGGTTTTTGTGCTTTCAGTGTGAAGTTCATTTCCTTTTACCATGAAAATCAGTGTGGGATGTCGATTAAAGTGGGTGATGAATAGCTAGCTGTTAGGAATAGACTGGTCCGTGATTGGATTTTTTATTTGTTTTGCTCACTAGCTACCTCTTAAAGGCCTTTGCCCTCTGCTATCATAAACGTTGTTGCCCTTGCAAGTGTGTGTCTCTGCTCTCTATGACAAACCCTGATGCCAGAGAATACAAGCTCCTTGAGAATTGATTGCACTATTTCTCTTTATCTCTGCTTCCTCTCCTTTTCTCCCCCTCCCTCAACCATGAAATCAAGAGTGTCCTAAGCTTGGCTAGAATGATAGGCGATCACTGTAACCTCATGAGAAGTATGATGGATTCAGGAGGAGATTAACTATGTTTTAGACCCAGTCTGGCCACTGGCCAGCTTTGGACCCTGGGCTTGATCTCTTTAACTGCTTGTCCTCAAATTACTCATCTGAAAAAGAAAAATTTATGGAAGTATTGCTCTAAAATAATGCTCAATTAATGAATCCAGGTTAAAGAGTTCAAAGCGCAATGAATTTGTACTGAATTAGATTGGAATCCCAGCTCTGAAACTTAACATTTTATATCAGTTAGTATGTTTCTGGGAGTCTCAATTGTCACATTTATGAAATGTTGACATTGGCTGAATTACAACAAATACCATGGTATACACATACAACATACAAATTGATGAGTTAATTATATAAATTCTCAGTACCCCAAGTGATTCTTGAAGATAACACGAGTTGCCATTTTGTCTTGGCTTATAAATATTCTGTATTGGAGGCCCCTTCCTCACTATGATTAAACCTCAGGTTCATTGATTAAAGAAATGTTCTTGATAATAACTTCAAGGAAAAAAAGAATCAAGAATCATTTGTCTTTACTCAGTCATGAACTTAGACACCATCCTGTCCAATCCCTTGATTTTAGAGAGGAGTATATGGAAGATAAGAGAGAACATTGGTCAGAGACTTAAATTTTGAAGTGCTCTTACAGAGAAAAGATGAAAAAAGATTTCCCTGAAGTGTAGAATGTAACAAAACTTGGATTTGAAACCAAGTCCTTTGATTCAAGATCCAGTTCTCTTCTGAATTTATTTTACATTTTTGTCAAAATGTGTTTCATTAGACTACTTATTTAAGACTTCATTAAATTAGCTCAAAAGATGGAACTGCTTCAGAGGCTTTCTAGTTTAAGTCCCTTATTGGATAAAGGAGGCTTTGGAGCCCTGAATGATGAAAAGAATTGCTTATGGTGGTATGCATAGTTTGCATGAGAACTTAGATCTTTGACTTTAAATCCTATGATTTTCTTAATACATGCCAATGTCTCCAGACAATACCTTCACCTCAATGGCACATACTTCTCTTGATATAACCTATATTAGGTGTTGGGAATGGAAATATACTGAACTTCAAAAAAAATAAATATAAAACTTGGTTCTGCTTCAGGCATGAAGAAAATCCCAGGGCTGTAATTGCTCCCTCTACCATTCCCAATTTATTCAAGATAACTAGAAGCTTGAAAACTTTAGGAATAAGATTTATGCATAACCCATATGCCTCTCCCACACCAATGTTATAGGACTAAATTGGAATGCATTCATATTATTTTAAGAGATATTTTACCACCAAATCATGGCCCTTCTTCCTATTAAGGCTCTTTCCTTTTAGCCTCACATGACCCTTGGTTCTTCAGAATTTTCCTCCATGACCCAACTATTTTCTCACTCATTAACTTTCCTACATGCTTGGACTCTTCTCATTTTGTAATATCCTACTCCAAAGCCTCCCCTCTTTTCACAGTGGTGAGTTGAGGAATCACCCCATTGGAGATTGTAGCAACCTGCAGGAGTACATGTTATTATACATGTGCCTCCAGATTTTGCCACCATTTCTCTATGTAGATATCTTTCCTTCTCACAACCTTTACATTTCTTTTATTTACTGTCATTCCACATTAGAATGTGAATTCCTTGAAGTCAGAGGCTTTATTTTTTGGCACTTCATAAATATTTGTTTCATTTCTTTGTCTTGGCTATTGTTCCCATATACCTTGGATCCTTGGTAGTGTTCTGTTCATTCTTTAAGAACCTGGAATTTAGATTGCCTTGTCTTAAATTCATTAGAAAGAGCTCTGGATTGGGAACTAGCTTGTTTAACTTCTCTGGGAATGGGCTGTTAATCTGTAAAGTTTCCATTGGTAAGAATAAATTCTCTTTCTTACTCCCTACTTCTAAAATCTTTGGGTTGCTTTAAGATTCTGCTCAAACATTCCTTCCTACATGAATCCTTTCCTGATTCCCACCCCATGCACATTAGAATTTTTTCCATTCATAAACCCTTTGTATTCATTTTAAATAAACCAAATATACACTTATCCATGTTACTGCTTCCCATTATTAAGATGAATACCTTGATGTCAAAGACTATTTTAGGAGAGGAGGTTTCTTTTTATTCTTAGCACTTATCACATAGCATGACACACAGTAATCTTTTGGTAAATGTTCATGATTTAAATGCTTAAAATGAGAATGTTGCAATTGGTTACCTCTAAAGTCCAGCTCTAGATCTCTAATCCTGACTCTATACCCTTGTCTTCTATACCTTCTATTTCTCTTTCTGACCCAATCTTTCTATATTGTTATCCATCTCTCTATCTCTGGTTTTTATCCCTTAGTGGATAGGTAGCACTACGTGCTACTTTCTCTGCCCCCTTCATCAAATAGCTTCTTACTTTGTATAAGCATCATTGCATAATTGGATATGAGAAGAGTGTTGACCTTGGATTCAGGAAAGAGCTGGGTTACAAGCTGAGCTCACATTTTTATTTTCTCCAAATAATTTAAATAAAAATAAAAGTATTATTTAGATACTTAAAGACTTACAAAAAATTTTATGCACATTATCTCATTGGAGACTTAGAATTAGGGATGGCTATTCCCATTTGAAGAAAGCACCAAGGATAAGCTACTTTTTTTTCAAAGTTACCGAGCTAGTATGTATGAACGTTAATATTCAAACCCTTGTCTTTCTGTTGTGAAGACTCATACTCTATTCATTATGCCATGATGCCTCTTTCAACTTCTACCTTTTTCTAAATGTGTAAAATGGGGATTATAATACAAGGGAGATGTATCTTATGGAGTTATTGGGAAGATTTAAAAACTACTGTAGATAAATCAAGTTGGTGATTATTTCTATGTCAATGTCAGGTCTGAAGCAAGAGAAGTACCATATAAAAAGGAGGATCAGTAAATTGTCAAGTGCATGATTTTTCAGTTGGATATAGATTTTGATGGGGAGGAGGTAGGTGGAAAAATAAACTTAGGCAGATAATCTTTGAGTTGAAAGGAACTTTTTATGTTTTCTAAATACAGTATGTTTCATAAACCCCTTTGGAAATCACTATCTCTCATAGTCTCCAAGCTCCTAGGTGATGAGAAATCACCATTTCCTGTGGCAGCTCCTTACATTTTTAGTTTTCTCTAATTAGACCTGGTTTAATGTCCAGACATGAACAACCACAGCATTCTAAAGCTTAAAAAGTCAAAGTTCCATTTTTATAGCTAGGTGATAGAGATGATAGAATGCTGAGCCTGGACTCAGAAATGCCTGAGTTCAAATCTGATTCAAGACTCTTTTTAGCTACATGAGCATAGATATGCCACTAAACAATCATTGTCTCAGTTTCTCATCTGCAAAATGAGAATTGCAAAGCACTGGATTATTTTTGCAAAGAAAGCCCCAAATGGGGTAACAAAGGGTCAGAAATGACTGAAAAACACCAACAGAATCAGTAACCAGCCTGGCACAATGACAAAGTGCTAATAGTAAAAAAGCCAACATTCCAGCTTAAGAGATGAAGAAACTGAGGCCTAGGGAAAAGAAGCAATGAGGAAGAAGTTAGTCTGAATACATAGGTGATACAACTGGAGTCTGAGAATTTGGACTCCAATTCTAATTACTACATGAATGATCTTGAGGAAGTCACTTTTCTTTTCTCTGCCTCAGGTTCTCCATCTATAACATGAAGGCATCAAGTCAGATCAACTCTAATCCTCCCTCCAACTTTAAATGTATAATCATGAATTATGTGGGCAAAACTAAAGAATGAGGAAATAAATAGCAGAGTTCAGTTCAGTCAGGATTTCTGATTCTAAATCTCCAACATTCTTTCAATTGTATTATAAAACTTCTGATTAATTTCTATACATCAAATTGGAGGGAAGTTATGGAGTTGTGACCCTTCTTGACTATTTTAGAAGAAATATATATATACCCACAGCGAATACCAAGACAGGTATTCTATGGTGAACTGTCAGCTGGACTCAGAAAACAAGGTCGACCAAAGAAAAGATTCAAGGATCAGCTAAAGTACAACTTGAAGTGGGCTGGCATGACACCAAAGCAACTAGAACTCGCTGCCTCTGACAGAAGCAGCTGGTGAACCCACATTCACCAAGCCGCCGCCACCTTTGAAGATGAGCGACGTCGACATCTTGCCACTGCTCGTGAACGCCGACACCAGGCCACAATCGCACCTCCCGTAACAACGGGTGTCCCATGCTCCATGTGCCACAAACTCTGCGCCTCAGCCTTTGGACTCCAAAGCCACATGAGGGTACACCATAGATGAAACTGCACAAAGACAATAGTCATTCTCGGCTTCCAAGAGACTACCACTACTATATATATATATATATATATATATATATATATATATATATATATATATATAGTCGTGGCTATGCATCTGGAACATCTCAAAGGGTTTATAAATAATGAGCATTTGGGATTTCACATTAATATTAATTTTGATTATTCCCAAAAGCCAACCATTGGTCTAGCTAGATTTGAGGCTACAATTAGAGCATGCAGATTTGTATCTTGTTGAGGGAAACCAATATAAGAGATACTATTTGACTTTTTGAAGCTAATGGTCCAGTAATAGGTCAAGTGAGCAAGCAACACAATTAGCTTTAATACATAATACATATATTGGAAATGAGATGTTCTGAAAGGTTTCAGATTAACTCCTATCAACAGTGCCAGGATCAAGGACAACCTCAAGGTACTCAGGATGATAAAATCTATCCCCCAACATAGATGAAATTAATAGTCTGAATGATGATTGATATAGCATTCTTCATTTGATTTCCTCCATAATATTTTCTCTAATGTAAGTGATATGTGACAATTCACATGATGAGCATGGAAATGTGTTTCACACAATAATATATGTATGGCATATATCATATTACCTGCCATCTTAGGGAAAGGGGAAGGGTGGGAGTGATCCCAAAAATGTCATGAAGCAATTATTAAAAATTGCATCAGAATATTAAGAATAAAATGTGTAAAAATTTGAAAGAGAAGTCTCAAGGAATCAAAGAAATAGGAAGGCTTCCTAGAGTAGATATGATTTGATTTGAGTTTAAATGATAGGAGAATAACTCACTAGTAAAGAGGAAAAGGGATATAATTATTTCTTCATAAAAGAAGTAGTAGAAAGTAATACTGCATGTTGAAGGAATCATTTGCTTGAGAGAGCAATGCCTATTTGAGGGACATAGAGTTTTATAGTTTTGTCTGACAATTTTATATAGCTTGTCAAAGCCAATCACTCAGTTTATGTGAAATATTTCATCATTCAAAAAGTTGAAAAAGTCCAGAAATAAAATGATGGGTAGTTGTTGCTGGAAAAAGAGGAATGTTAAGAAGTGGAAAGATCCATTGGGAATAATATGACCCAGATAGGACTAGTCCAAGAGAGATACAATAATAATGGCATGGAGGTGTAAAGATAGGATTAATTCTCCCCTTGTCTATTTTTAGCTAATTAAATAAAAACTTAAAGTACCCCTACTTAACACTAAGTAAGAGAGTTCAGAGTCACTTACTAGAGTGAGCTCATACCTTCAAAGGACATTACCCACCACCTTGGGCAATGCTAGGCAATTTGAAAGACTAATTGGTTTTCTGTGAAGAAGGGGGATGATAGGATGTGACAAGAAGTGATGTGGAAAAAAAGAGCATAAAAAAGAGAATGGCATGGTCTAGATTCATTCCATTCCTGGTGTTTGGAGTGAGTAGCTGAGATTCCCTTCCTGGTATTTGGAGAGATTGGTGTTGGAAATTCCTTTCCTGGCTTGAAGGAGTCTTTTTCCATGGATCATGTTTCAGCTTGCTGGGTGAGTGCCCAAAATTCCTGCCTTGCCTTTGGAGGAGGCTGCATTGGTATAATTCTGGCTGAAGACACCACCAGGATTTCTGGCTGAGGAATACCAGGAAATCCACATGGAGACAGAGTTGGGGAAACCCCTGCCAAGGCTGAGCAGGACTTCAGCAGAGAAGGGCTGGTAGGCTTGTTAGGAATCTGTCTCTTTATCTACATTTGACTTTCCATCTTTCCACCTCTTTGTAAATAAAACCTGCTAAAAGTGATTTTGACATAAGATATAATATTTTAAAATTGATGACCATGATTTTACTTTATAACTCTCATTTTTAGTCATGAAAACCTAAATTAAAATCTTACAGAGGTATTTGGAGCTAACGCTTATCCTGTCAAAATAATAAGGAAAGTAGGGTGAGTGCTACCCATTAGACTTTTGCACTTCATTACTCTTATGTGTTGTACATTGCCTGTAGTTGTCCTCTTTTCCATGGCCATCCACAAATCCAAAGCAGCAGTGGTGTATATATATATATATATATATATATATATATATATATATATATATGTTATGCAATGGTTGCTTCTTTCTAGTCAGTTTCTGTTAAATTTAATTATGGTTGGACTCTGAACATTTATATAGGTGGTTGCCAGGGATTTAATTTCTAAATCCCAAAATGAATTACTAAAGTAAATGGAATTTATGATAGTTTATTTACAATAGATGGAAGATATTAAGGAAGAAAGAAAAGTGGAGAGAAAGAGAGAGAAAGAGAGAGAGAGAGAGAGAGAGAGAGAGAGAGAGAGAGAGAGAGAGAGAGAGAGAGAGAGAGAGAGAGAGAATGATCTCTGACATCTTCTGATATCAGTTAAAATTTCTAAGCCCCAGGTAGGGGAAAAAACTCAAGATGATGGGCCTTTTCTCTAAGGTTTACATCTCCAAGAAAGGCATGGTCACTAAGTCAGCCTTTCATTCACAAACGGTGACCATCTCTAAATGGAAAGAAGTCCGGGTGTCTCTCTTCTGGTTGCTCCTCAAGTGTCTGTCTTCCAGGCCCTCCTTCAAGTCGGAGAGCTCTTCAATGTCCTCAAATCAAATATTGAATTGAATATCTTCTCTTAAGGCCGCTGATCCTCTTTTTAAAGATCCTTTTCTCAAGCAGGGAGCAGCTGGGTATCTCAGTGGATTGAGAGTCAGCCCTAGAGACGAGAGGTCCTAGGTTCAAATCTGGCCTCAGACACTTCCTAGCTGTGTGTCCCTGGGCAAGTTACTTGACCCCCATTGCCTAGCCCTTACCACTCTTCTGCCTTGGAGCCAATACACAGTATTGACCCCAAGATGGAAGGTAAGGGTTTAAAAAAAAATTAAAAAAATAAAGATCCTTTTCTCTTGTGTCACCTGCCATAAATTTCACATCTACCAATCACAGCAGATGTTTTTCTCCAGGACTGCACACTCTTTAGTTTGGTTCTTTGGTTAAATTATACCTTTTGGGGTTACTTAACACTTTTTTTGGTTAGTTCACCTTTTGTAGTTACTTAACACATTTTTGTTGTTAAAATTGGTAGATCTACTTAAAATACTGAGTTATCACATTTTGGGGATTAAAATCTAAAAATAGATTGTGGATTACAATTTAATCTTCCAAATAAAGGAAGAGCTAAGTACCTTAATTGTTACAATCAGGGGAGAGCTAAATTCAGTCTTCACAATCCTCTTCCATTAATACCTCTAGAGACTCAAATTATAAATGTTATCACAATGGATTCTTTGATATAAAATAATATACAGTCCCGGCATCCTGATATTTAAGTAATTTTTTAATTCAAAATTCCACCCACACAAATATTCATTTAAAATGAAAACTTTATTGCCCAATAGAATGTTGGGGCTTCTTGTCTGCCTCACACTGTAATCATGTCTGATTGCTTTCTTGACAAATATGTTTTAACTGCTGTTGGCTGTGGTTCTTGGTGCCAATGTGTTGGGATAAGTTGTCATCATGACTTTGAGCAAATTTCTGATTTCTAATTTTTAATTGCTGGTGATAATAGAAGCCAAAAGAGAACATTATGGATTTACAGATTGCAGATTGTGGGTTATAATGATGATGGCTGCGGAAGAAAATATCATCTGACTGTAAATTATGTAAATTCAACATAAAAGTCATAGGAGGATTTGTTTTAGTCTAAAATAAAATGACAAGCAACATAAATAAATTAATTGTTCACACTGGGAAAGACTGTCTATATCCTCTGGAAGCTTACAATCTATATATTTATGTGAATGTATACACATAAGTGTGTATAGTATAATAGTTAAAAAAGGGTTGCCAAAATGTAATAATTAAAAGGTAATAAAATTTTAATAATTAAAGTTAAATTATGAGTCCATTAGTAGCTTTAACAATTTAGTTTAATCAAAGTAGAGTTAGTAAAGAGAGGGAAATTTAGGAAAGAGGTAGAGAGTTGCCTAGCCTACCACTCTGAGTGCCTTTCTGATGAAAGGAATGTCACCCCCTATAGGGTTCCAGTCTCTGGCCAGAAGTCCATTAGAGTCTCTTCAGCAAGAGTCCACAGAGTAAGAATTTCCAGTAAGAGTGTTACCAATGCCAAAATGTGTCTTCAGACAAAGTCACCAGAGGCAGAGAGTCCCTTCAGCTCAAGTCACCAACCCAGGAATGAATTTTCAGACCTCTGGTCATATGTTTATAAGCCTTTTTCTCCACCTACTAGCTCTCCCACATCACATCTCAGGAACCAATCATAGTTCCTTAATTTTCCTGGCACCACCTAGGGGGGCAGTGCTTATGGGATCAATTTCCTGTTTCATTTGTTTCTACTTCCTTTCACTGTGGACTGGTCTATCCCTGCATATCTCAATGGTAAAAGACCTCCAGGTCCCTGATTAATTAAAATAAAACAAAGGGAGGGGAAGTGCAAGTCCCTGATTGATTGAATATATAAAAAAGAGATGAATTCCTTTTTCACAACAGATGTGTAGATATAGATATATTTCTTTGGGATTCATGTTCCCTTCATGAAATATATGTGTGCACACACAAACATTTTTGTGTATACAGAAAGTACATGTGCATGCATATACATACATAAAACTAAATAGTATGTTATATACCTATGTATAAATGTTTTGTCATTAATTAATTTATACACATGTGTGTATATATGCATGTGTGCATACATACATTTAATGTTATATACACACATTTTTAAGATGGGGAAACTGAGAAGTAGGGAAATAAGGGACCTTGAAGGGAATAATTTTATCATGTGTACTATATTTTTTATGAGCATTCTTATTTAATTGTAATAGTATTGGCTAATATATATACATATATATATATATACATATATATATAGTTCTTTAATGTTTGCAAAATGCAATATATACCTTATTTATTTTATCTTCTTAAGAACCCTGTCACAGTACCTTGCAGATGAGGAAGAAGACATTATGAATATAAATGACTGGCTTTGGATTACTCAGCTAGGAGATGTTTTATGAAAACTTTAAATTCAGACCTTGCTGACTGCTTGCCCAGATTCCTAGGTGACCTAGTAGATAGAATGCTGGACTTTTACAAGGACCAGAGTTTGGTTCATTTTTAGACATGTATTATTTGGGTGATCCTGGACAAGTCATTTCTGAGAGGTGTATGTGACATTTGTAAACCTCAAAATTTCTTAGACTTATAAATGTTGGAAATTTCACCATTGGGAAATTGGAAAATTTCTTAGTGATAGTCTATTGGAATGTGAACCCAATTGACAAGGGAGGTTCCTCCTCCTCCCTTCTTAAGATTACTTTAGGACAGAAACCTTTTGCTGAACAATGGAAAAGGGCTTTGACCTATGCTTAAGCACAGAACAGGAATTTCTTTGAGTCATGATTGATTTTAGAATTGATACAATAGAGATACTTGGAATGACAGAACAAGGTCTTGGAAAATACAATTTCCACCCCACTCAGGGTAACAGGATTTAGGAAGGGCTGTAGCAAAGGATCAAAGATTTAATTATTTGAGAATATGACCTTCAACAGACATGTGCAAAGCCACAGAACTCTGGGTGGTCCTGGGTTAAGCTAGAGCCACCATTGGCACAGGAAAGACATGGACCATGATTGGTAGATGTGAGGACTGAGGGGAGGGAACTTGGATGGTTTGCTTAAAGAGAGAGGCGTCTGAGTACTGAGGGGTGGTGGTTGGAGAGTTTTGGCTCTGAGTGGTTGGAGAGGTCCTCTGAGAAGCTTGCTCTGAAGGAAGCTGGAGGTGGAGGCCCTTGAGACTGTTTCTTCATTTTGGTCACATGAGTAATAGGGACTGATCTCCTTTCTTTGCCCCAGCTATCTAAGGGCTTGGGCCTTTTGGCCCAGCCTAAACAGAAGGGGTATTTAAGCCCTATTTCCTTCTCTCCCTTTTTTCTCTCTCTCTCTCTCTCTTTCTCTCTCTCTCTCTCTCTCTAATTCCTTTCTTCCTCCTGTTTGTAATTAAACTCTATAAAAGGTTGACAACTGACTTGAGTTTTCATTCAGGAATTACATAGCTGAATTCCTTGGCGACCTTAAATTAATATATATCAGTCTTTTAAAGTGATTTCCTTGTCACACATTGTAATTATAAAAGATAAATGGGAGGATATGGATAAAGATCTTTGTAAATTTTAAAGTGTTCTGTGTCATTGTTGTTCAGTCATTTCACTCATATCTGACTCTGTGTCCCCTTTTGAGGTTTTCTTGGCAAAGATACTGGAATGTGTTTATATAGAAAATGAGTAGGATTGAAGAACAGGGGATACTGAAGGTTTTGTGCAGGGAATGGAGGAGTTGAATGGAGGGAGGGAATATGGCTGCCTTTGAGGTAAAAGGAGAGAGATGCCCCCTGCCAAGAGGCTATTTTCGAAATTGGTGGTCCCTGAGAAATGGGCCACTTATGATAGCCTGAGGGGATGTCTTCTCTATGGATTGATGTGGAAGATACCCCAGAGCAGGTAAGCAAGGACCCTCTTGAGGGGCAAGCCTCCCCCCAGACCAAGGTCACCCAGCAGGGGTCCAATAAGGACAGTTTATAATTGAATGGCTGTCCTGAGGTTCAGCTCCTTCAATGCCCACTTAAATGTTAGTTGTCTTATCTGACTGCTATATTCAAGTAAAAAATAAATTTTAATAATAAGTTTGGATCAAGAGGTATCAGGGAAGAGGGAAGAGAGATTTCCCTAGATGAGGGTTGAGTCTCTCTCAGCTTTTGAGCTGAGGCCAGGCCTCACAGGCTGGTGGAGGGTTTCTGTTATTCCTGTCTATGCCAATCTGTGCTAGTTTTCTTAAGTTCAAAGTCTTAGCAGTAGACAGCAAGAGGAAGAAAGTTCTGACCTTCAGAGCTGGTGGGCCTGTCTTTTCAGGCTGACACCCTAAAGGTCAGCCTTACAGTTCAAACTGCTTCCCTTAAGTCCTTTTTTTCTGACAAACATGATCACAGGGATCCACATAGTTGGGAAATTCAGGAACAAAGGCACTTCTATCCAGAGAAAGGGAGAGAAGCTCCCTGCAGTTCCATGGCCGGGAAGAGAGAGTCAGGAGACCAACTTCCATTCCCAGTTGCCCCTTCCTCCACCAACTGTCAGTCTTGTAAATATCTTTTCTCTAATATATCAACTTCTGTTGGTTCCAACGCAGTGGTAGAAAGACCAGAACTTGCTTTAGTTTTCCTTTCCACAAATGTTTCGAAAGGATATATAAACTTAATAATAAAAATCACATTGTTAAAATTATATGCTTCTTATCTACATATTATATACATATCAAAGATATGGGTAGAAGATGTATTCTCAACAAAACAAGAGAGAAATGCAGTAATAAAAGATCCAAAACAGACAACTGATTTCATGAAATGGAAATGTTTCTGTATATTCAAAATTCAAAACATACCTGAGTAAAAAAAAGGTCTTAATGTAAAATAAGAATACAAAAATATGATTTATAACACAAATGTGTGTGATAAAAATGTATATATTGTAAACCTCAAAATTCCTTAGACTTATAAATGTTGGAAATTTCACCATTGGGATATTTCATACTTGGAAAATTTCTTACTGATAGTCTATTGGAATGGGAACTCCATTGGCATGGGAGGTTCCTTCTCTTCCCTTCTTAAGATTACTTTAGGACAGAAACCCTTTGCTGAACAATGGAAAGGACTTTGACCTATGCTTGAGCATAGAACAGGAATTTCTTTGAGTCTTGATTGATTTAGAATTGATACAATGGAGATACTTGGAATCAATCTCCACCCTATTCAGTCCTAATAGGATTGAGTAAGGGCTGCAGCCTAGATCAAAATTTAATTATTCCAATCTCTACCATACTCAAGTTAACAGGATTTAGAAAGGGCTGTAGCAAAGGAGTATAGATTTAATCATTTGAAAAATATGACCTTCAAAAGACATGTGCAAAAGCCAGAAACCTCTGGGCGGTCCTGGGTTAAGCGAGAGCCTCCATTGACAGGGAAATTGATGAAGAGTGATTGGTAGATGTGAGGACTGAGGGGAGGCAACTTGGATGGTGTCCTTAAAGATAGGAGGGTCTGGAGAGAGAAGGGGTGTGGATTTTTGGGTCGGTGTTGTTCCTGGGCTCTGAGGAAGCTTGCTCTGAAGGAAGCTGAAGGTGGGGGCCTCTGAGACTGTTTCTCCATTTTGGACACGTGAGTAATAGGGACTGATCTCTTTTCTTTGCCCCAGCTATCTAAGGGCTTGGGCCTTTTGGCCCAGCCTAAACAGAAGGGGTATTTAAGCCCTATTCCCTTCTCTCCCCTTTCTCTCTCTCTATATATATCTCTAATTCCTTTCTTGCTCCTATTGTAATTAAACTCCAAAAAAGGCTGACGGCTGACTTGAGTTTTTCATTTAGGAATTACATAGCTGATTCCTTGGCGACCTTAAATTAATATATATCAGTCTTTTAAAGTGATTCCCTTGTAACATTGTGGCTGACCACACGGGAGTCTAAAGAATCCTCTCAATAAAACTTTTTCCTTGCCTTTTTACTATACTGTTTCACCACTTAGTTCTTTTTTTTTTAACAAAAAAACTTGGCTTAAAGACACAGCTGCTAGAACACGTGAGTATAAAAAACTTTTTCTCTTTTCTCCTTAAGTTAAATTGGAATCAGCAGTTTTTTCTTTTTCTTCCCTTTAATCTTAAGGGACAGCTGGGTAGCTCAGCGGATTGAGAGCCAGCCCTAGAGGCAGAAGGTCCTGGGTTCAAATCGGACCTCAGATACTTCCCAGCTGTGTGACTCTGATAGACAGAAAACAGCTGTTTTTAAATCTCAGCAACAGGACTCTAAAGTCCTGGCTGGAAGAACTGTTTCTAAATATCCTTTCCCTTAAGGAACAACTTCCTGGATTAGAAAAAAAAAAACCCTGTGGAAAGTTTGTTGCTTTGCCCTGCTCCCCACGTGTTTTGTGAAATTACAAAATATACATATAAAAATGAGTACTACATTTTTTGACAATTATATGGCAGCTGAAGAAGTAGGGGCATTGAGGAATGAAGGATACCTCCAAATTTTTATATTAATAGGTACTGTCATTTTTGTACTCCTCAATACTATATTTAGAGATGAAAAAATAAAAAATATTGAGGATAAAATAAAACAAAATGAGGATAAAATAAAACAAAATGAGGATAAAATAAAACAAAATGAGGATAAAATAAAACAAAATGAGGATAAAATAAAACAAAATGAGGATAAAATAAAACAAAATGAGGATAAAATAGAAAATATTGAGGATAAAATAGAAAATGTTGAGGATAAAATAGAAAAAAATGAGGATAAAATAGAAAATATTGAGGATAAAATAGAAAATATTGAGGATAAAATAGAAAAAATTGAGGATACAATAGAAAAAATTGAGGATAAAATAGGAAATATTGAGAATAAAATAGAAAAACTTGAGGATAAAATAGGAAATATTGAGAATAAAATAGGAAATATTGAGGATAAAATGGGAAATATGGAAGATAAAATAGGAAAAATTGAGGATAAAATGCAAGCCCAATTAGAAGATCTAAAAAGTTTCTTACAGGATCAATTGGCAAAAAACCACTCTACCAGAAACAGACCTGTTTCTGAACCTTTGAATGAGGAAATTTCCTTCCCTGAAATAGAGATGGAAAACACCTTCCCTATAGCCCAGTTAACAGACTGCTTCTCTCGTGTAGTGCAAATCTTGTCTGAATTTAATCCCCAAAACCCTTCCCCTGCAATCCCAGCTTCTCATGTTCCTTCTCCTACAGAAAACCAAATTCCAATGCAAGGGAGATCTTGTCCTCCTAGAGAAACCTGTCCTTGTCAAACTGACCCACAGGTGCAAAATTCAACTAGAGGCCTGTTTCCTCTAAGAGAAGTACCTGAAATAGGACGAAATGGGGATGTGGTGACTTTAAGACATAGGATACCGTTTACTCCCCAAGAAATAAATGAATTTACACGAAATATGCCCACATATGAACAAGATCCTTTTCTAGTAACAAAAAAGATGGGAGACATATTTTTTTCAATATAATCCGTCTTACAAGGACGTTGAGAGCTTACTACAGGCTTTTTTAAGTGAACGTGAAAAAAATAAAATAATTGCTCATGTCAACAAAACCCGGGGGCGTAATGCAGCACATTGGCCATCTCAGGATCCCGAATGGGACTATAATAATCCTGAGGACTATCTACAACTATACCGTTGTAGAGAGGCCATCCTCACGGCCATGAAGGAATGTGCGGACAGTACAGATAAGTGGATGGAACTGGAAAAAATTAAGCAAAAGGAAAACGAAACACCCTCCAGATTTATGGACAGAATTATCGAGTTTGGGGACAGATACTTAGATTGGGACTTAAATAAAGAGAATAGTTTAAGACAAGTTAGAAGAATCTTTGTAAACAATTCTTGCAAAGTAATTAAAAATTATTTTAAAACACAATGCCCAAGATGGTCAGATATGGACCTTGAAGAATTGCGAAAAACAGCTATATATGTTTTTAAGGGAAACGAAGAAAAGGAGAAAGAGAATAATGATGACATGGAGGAAATGAAGAAAAAAATGAGATGTGTTATAGATAGGATAACTAAATTAGAAAGTGGGCATGATAATGAACCAACGACAATTGCCCCTCTCCAGAAATCCAATTATCAATCCATTACTTGCCACTTCTGTGAGAAGAAGGGCCACAAAATGATGGAATGTAGAACCTTTCTTAAGATGTTTGGAAGGAATACACAGTTTAATAATGGTTTTAGAAATAATAACTATAGAAATTATGATAATGGTTATAGAAACCAGAATTCTAGAAATTATAATAATGACTATGGAAATAACTATAATGAATATAGAAATAAGAACTTTAGAAACCAGAATTATAGAAATAGGAATTGGGAATTTAATGACAATGCTCAAATTGAAGAAAATTTTAATGATAATACTCAACAATATATGAGAAATGGTGCTCGTCCAAAAATTACTCGAGGTACTAATGACCCTCAGAGAGGTGCCCTTCAGGGGGGTGCCCAAGGAATATCCCAAACACAATGATGGTGCCCAGGGGGGGCTGGGGCACAGGAATCAGAGGATACAACCTTTGATTTCCCAGACCCTGATGTCCTACTACCCGTTGTCCCTATCCACTGCCCTCCCCATACTAATGAACCCCATGTTACCTTAAAAGTGGGTAACACTTATTATGATTGTCTATTAGACACCGGAGCTTCCTGGTCTGTATTAAAGAGAACACCTGATTTACAATGTTATTCTATTGGCTCAGAGAATGTAATGGGAGTATCAGGAATAACCCAAAGAGTTAAAAGACTTCCTCCTAGAATGGTGTCTGTAGGACCCCTAGAGGTACAACACTCCTTCCTTTTGATGCCTGACTCCCCTTTAAATTTGCTGGGGAGGGACCTTCTATGCAAACTCAGAGCCACAATAACCTGCTCCCCAGATGGCTCATTATCATTAGAAGTACCAGAGGAATCTTTAAATTTACTCCCTGTACTTCTCTCTGAAAACCAGGAGGCAAAAGAACCTTCCATTTTTGAAATACCTAAAGATATACCGGAGTCTCTTTGGGCCACATCTTCTTCTGACGTAGGCTTACTTAAATCTGCTGTTCCTGTGCAGATAAAAACTAAATCTAGCCCACCTCCTTCTATCCCTCAGTATCCCCTCTCAAAGGAGGCAATTGAGGGTATTACACCAGTTATTAACTCATTAATAGAACAGGGAATAATAATCCCTTGCAAATCTGAATACAACACGCCCATCCTGCCAATTAAAAAACCAAAAAAAGGACCCGATGGCAAGCACATCTATAGATTCGTACAGGATCTAAGGGCAGTGAATAATCACGTTATAAAGAGACACTCCGTAGTTTCTAACATACATACTATTATTTCATCTATTCCTAGCACAGCTACATACTTTACAGTAGTAGACTTGTGTTCAGCTTTCTTTTCCATACCAATACATGAAAACTCCAGGCATATTTTTGCTTTCACCTGGAAGGGCTCACAATATACCTGGTGTCGGCTGCCACAGGGTTATGTCGAAAGTCCGAGCTTATTTGAGCAAATTTTGAGCCAAGACACAGACAATATAACATTTAAAAATAGCAAATTAATCAAATATGTAGATGATCTACTCTTGGCTTCAACAGATGCAGAAACATGTCAAGAAGATAGCAAACACCTTCTTTTGGAATTGCACAAAAGAGGACATAAAATCTCTAAGGATAAAGTTCAATGGTGTCTCCAAAAAGTAGAATATTTGGGATTCATCTTGACTGCGGGTGCTCGTTATATTTCTCCAAAACGAATTGAGAACATTCAAAAATTGAGTGCTCCTACCACTAAGAAACAGCTGAGAGCAATTTTAGGAGCAACAGGGTTTTGTAGACAATGGATTCCTTGCTATGGGGAAATCACTAAACCCCTTATAGCATTAACAAAGGATTCAGTTCCTGAACCCCTCAAATTAGAGCCTGAACACTTGTCAGCTCTAACAGATCTGAAAAAGGCTATCATGTCTGCCCCTGCTCTAGGCATCCCAGATTACAACAAGCCATTTACCTTATATGTGCATGAGCGAAGAGGAGTAGCCTCTGGTGTGTTAACTCAGACTTTGGGACCTTCTCAGCGCCCAATTGCTTATTATTCTGCCCAACTAGACCCAGTAGCAGCAGGAGCACCACCATGCCTTAGAGGAGTAGCTGCTACAGCCTTACTAGTAACAAAAACCGTTGATTTAGTATTGGGATGTCCATTAACAATAATGTGCCCACATGAGATTGAAGCATTATTGGTAAAACATAGAACACAGGCATTCTCAGATCAGAGAATTACAAGGTATGAAATAACCTTATTAAATAGTGAAAATATTACCTTGAAACGCTGTTCAACTCTTAACCCTGCCACCTTGCTTCCAGATTTACCCACTTCAGGAGAACCACTACATAACTGTGAAACATTAGTGTCCATGGCAGAAAAGCCTCGAGATAATCTCTTGGACACTCCCTTAGACAATGCAGATCTGATTTTATTTACTGATGGTTCCTCTTTTATGAGGGATGGCATACGTTACACTGGAGCTGCCGTAGTCTCAGAATTTGCCACTGAATGGTCAGCTTCACTACCTTCTAACATTAGCGCTCAAGGAGCAGAACTCATAGCTCTAAAACAAGCTTGTATAATTGCCAAGGATAAAAAGGCAACAATTTATACAGATTCTAGATATGCTTTCGGCATTTGTCACTCAGTCGGGATGCTATGGCTCCAAAGAGGATTTTTAACCTCAGCTGGAAAATCCATAGCTAATGCAGAAATTATTAATGAAGTTCTTTCTGCTCTCAAACTGCCTAAAGCCCTAGCTGTAGTTCATTGCTCTGCCCATACAGGTGGCTCTGACCCTGTCTCTAGAGGAAATGACCGAGCAGATGCCGCTGCAAAACTAGCAGCCATAGAAGGACCTGGATTAATTTTAACATTAACAACCACTGATAATTTAAATTTATCACTCTCCTATAATGAAAAGGAAGTGGAAAAATGGAAACAAAAATTTAAAGCAAAACAAATTAATGGAGTATGGGTGTCACCTGAAGGAAAACCCCTGCTTCCTAGAAGTTTCTATAACCAAATTTGCCAATCTATTCATAAAAATGGTCATTTTGGCACCCAGGGCATCGTGGACTCTGTCAAGAGAGTATGGATAGCCCCTGGTATAACTACTGTAGCCTCTAAAGTATGTTCAGCCTGCCCTATTTGCCAGGCATATAACCAACATGCATATCGTGGAAAAGCCTTTGGGGGACGTCCTCTGGCTTACACACCTTTTGAACATCTACAGATAGATTTCATTACAATGCCAAAAGCTGGACGTTATAAATTTTGTCTAGTAATTGTAGATCAACTAACCAGATGGCCGGAAGCATTTCCTACAACCCGAGCCACAGCAGATTTTGTTGCAAAGATACTTTTAAAAGAAATTATCCCTCGTTTTGGCCTACCAGCACGTATTGACTCCGATAGAGGGAGTCATTTTACCGATTCTGTCTTAAATCAAATATATTCTTGCTTGGGGATAACTCCAAAATTCCATGTTCCATATCACCCCCAGAGCTCAGGCCAAGTGGAGAGGATGAATAAAGAACTTAAGACTATGATTGGCAAATTATGCACTGAGACCCATTTAAAATGGCCTGAAATTCTCCCTCTGGCCCTATTTTATCTTAGAAGCAGGCCTAGAGGAGACTTACATATTTCACCATTTGAGATGCTTTTTGGACATCCGCCTATACAGGCTAAGCCTTTCTCCCCGGCTTATACATCGCTATTAGGGGGAGATATTACTATTGCTTCCTATATACAGGAGTTACAGCACAAACTACGTGAACTTCATGAATCCGGAGCTGCAGTACAAGCTGGACCATTAGACTTTTCTCTGCATGACCTGAACCCAGGAGATAAAGTTTATATCAAGAATTTCAAGCGAACTGGAGCAACTCAACCTTCATGGGAAGGACCATTCCAAATATTATTAACTACTCCAACATCTATAAAGATTGGAGAAAGAGACTCTTGGATTCACTGCTCACATGTGAAGAAAGCATCTTCTGCTGAGACTGATTGACTCTATCCTATCATATGAATTGTGACTCTATCTTATCATATGAATTGGAGATAATAATCCATAGACAAATGGATGTTTTTTTTTCAAGAATATATTGAATTACTGATTTTTTTCCTTATTTTTTCTTATTTCTTTTTATTTTTTGATCAGAATATTTGATTTTTTTCTCATTTTTTTGTACTGAAGGTACACATAATTAATATTAATACTATTTTTTTCCCTGCAGTAATACAAGTTAATATATATACTCTTGCTATAATATCAATATATGCCTAAAAGCTTTAAACTATGGGAACCTGCCATTTATTGATAAAATATTATAGGACTGTGATTAATGTTTGTCTGATTCCAGGAAAAAGGATAAAAACAAGGAGCACAGACTAAACCTGAATAGTGCCAATAGAGCACACATGAAATATTAAAGTGAGACTCAAGGTTGCGACGCTTAACTTATGTTTAAGTCGTAGGACTTCCTTGTATCTACACTCCTTTTGAAGTACTCAAACAAGTACAAAGCTTGACTATCATGCTGGCTCCCTATATCTCTGAAGGAAAAAAAATCAGACAAGGGAATGACATTTCCCCATCAAAATAGAATTCTAATTCTTTTCTTCTTATATTATGGCAACTTCCTGTAGTCTTGGCTACAAATGGCTAAGTGAAATATTACTGCATTCTGTCATACATACTTGTGGGATAGAAATTACTTTAAACTGGACCTATACAAGGTCTATTTTGAAATTTTCTTATGTTTTTGATTATTTTTCTATTTTTTTGATAATTGACACATACAACCCCATACCTGAACATTGCATTCTGAGCTTAACTTGATATTTTTTTTTTTAATACTTACTTCAGGGGGGATTGTATTTTAATTTAAAATCTAAGAATTTTTGAATTTTTTTTGTTTGAGATTTTATTTTTATAAAAATCCAAGACTTTTGTTTAAGATTTTACTGTTATAAAAATTTTCAAAGATTTTGATTTTGTTCGAGAAAAGATCTTCAAGAAAGAAGCTTGAAACTTTTATATCCAGAGAATGAACTGTTGCAGAAAGATGCCAAAAACCTACACTTCATCAAGAAGATCAAGAATGAACTTTGGATGTGATTGATTGGACTGAACTTTTGATTGAACATTTATTGTAACATTTATGCCAAAAGGGACTGCCCCTAATTTGGCTTTCTGTCAATGCGCCTAGCAAACATTGGTTTTGCTTTCTTTTCTTTTCTATTTCCTCTCTCACTATTCTAATTTCTCTTAGAAAATTGAATATTGTGTATATCTTTAGTTAGAAGTGAATTTAGAACTACAAAATGATTATATTAAATGATCAATGGGGAGACTAGTCTCCCAATGATCATCAGGGGGGATTGTAAACCTCAAAATTCCTTAGACTTATAAATGTTGGAAATTTCACCATTGGGATATTTCATACTTGGAAAATTTCTTACTGATAGTCTATTGGAATGGGAACTCCATTGGCATGGGAGGTTCCTTCTCTTCCCTTCTTAAGATTACTTTAGGACAGAAACCCTTTGCTGAACAATGGAAAGGACTTTGACCTATGCTTGAGCATAGAACAGGAATTTCTTTGAGTCTTGATTGATTTAGAATTGATACAATGGAGATACTTGGAATCAATCTCCACCCTATTCAGTCCTAATAGGATTGAGTAAGGGCTGCAGCCTAGATCAAAATTTAATTATTCCAATCTCTACCATACTCAAGTTAACAGGATTTAGAAAGGGCTGTAGCAAAGGAGTATAGATTTAATCATTTGAAAAATATGACCTTCAAAAGACATGTGCAAAAGCCAGAAACCTCTGGGCGGTCCTGGGTTAAGCGAGAGCCTCCATTGACAGGGAAATTGATGAAGAGTGATTGGTAGATGTGAGGACTGAGGGGAGGCAACTTGGATGGTGTCCTTAAAGATAGGAGGGTCTGGAGAGAGAAGGGGTGTGGATTTTTGGGTCGGTGTTGTTCCTGGGCTCTGAGGAAGCTTGCTCTGAAGGAAGCTGAAGGTGGGGGCCTCTGAGACTGTTTCTCCATTTTGGACACGTGAGTAATAGGGACTGATCTCTTTTCTTTGCCCCAGCTATCTAAGGGCTTGGGCCTTTTGGCCCAGCCTAAACAGAAGGGGTATTTAAGCCCTATTCCCTTCTCTCCCCTTTCTCTCTCTATATATATATCTCTAATTCCTTTCTTGCTCCTATTGTAATTAAACTCCAAAAAAGGCTGACGGCTGACTTGAGTTTTTCATTTAGGAATTACATAGCTGATTCCTTGGCGACCTTAAATTAATATATATCAGTCTTTTAAAGTGATTCCCTTGTAACAATCTAAGACATAGAGATTGCATATATGTATTTATCCTTTAAACACTTAATATGAGAGAATGGGACAAATGTATACCTATGTAAAGATTAAAATTTAGGGGAGACTGAGGCAGGTAGAAATTAGTTTCTCTCTACAAGGAGTATTATATTTTTAGAGGTTTATTAAAAGTTAAGAATTAAAAGAAAATACTGGATAAGGAAAATGTGGTGCCTAGGCCACAGAGGCCTAGACAAGACCTCACCTACATAATGGAAAGAGCAATGTCTGCTCCAAAACAGAAGTCCAAAAGACAGACACAAAAGCCTTTGCAATTAGCTTAAATCCTTCCTCGATCTCAGCCCACCTCAGAATTGCGTCAGATTACAAGGCATTTTGGGGAAGTGGAGCAATGGTTGTGGGGATTGAAGTCCAGAGTTCTAGTCTATTTTTTTACAATTCTCCCATTTGATTGTTTGAAAAAAATTAATTTTTTTCCAAAGGATCATGAAAACATAATCAATTTGAAGATTACAATAATTTGAGGATAAGAGGAAAAAAAGAATAAAACCAATAATTGCTGAACGCATTGACAAAAGCCAGTTAGAGGGCAGTCCCCTTTGGCATAAAAGTATACATACAAATAAATGTTCATTCAATCACACCCAAAGTTCAATTTTGTGCAACTTGTGGTCTGGAGGCTTCTTCATGGTGGCTCCTCCAACAGTTCAGTTCTGGATTCAGAGAGGTAGCATCTTCTGGTGCAAGTAAAGTAATGAGCTGAAGAGTATAAATAAAGGGGTGCTCCTTTTTTTGGAGGCTTATAGGGATACAAATGCCCTGAGATTAACTGCCCAACTTCCATTCACATATTTAGAAGTGTGGGAAGGTTGGGGGTTATAATTGTATTTCACTTCAGCTAGAATTGGCCTTACCTCATGGTAGGGGCAGGCAAAAATAACCAGAGATTGTTAAAAAAATTCCAAAATCATATTTAAAAAAACCCTTAAAATCATTTGTGATATTTAGCATATTAAATTTTCCAAAGGTTTTATATAATTTTAACCAGTTCTGAAGTCCATCCATCCTCTATGTGAGAATTTACAAAGTCAAAATAGAAAAAAGCTGTTTTTTTTTCTTATATGGGCTTAATTATCACAACGTTTTTTTTTTTCAATATATGGTTATAGGGGAAAAGCAACAGAATTTTAAAACTCAGTACATTCAATGAAGAGTGTAACAGAATAATATTCAATCCAGTAATATATGAATTTAACATCACAAAGTTAAATCTTAAAACAATCAGGAAAAATGTAATAGAGTACAGAGATTTGTATAAACCATTGGAGTCTGAAATGCCTTAGAATCATAGCCTTTAGTCTCTTTGAAATTCTTTAGGTGTGTTTTTTTTTTCTTTTAATTAATTATCCATTTAAATGTCTATTGTCCGAAGGCAGAGTGGTAAGGGCTAGGCAATGGGGTATGATCTATCTGCTCCAGGTCACATGGCCATGAAGTGTCTCAGGCCAGATTTCAACTAGAGACCTCCAGGCTCTGGGCCTGGCTCCCTGTTCGCTGGGCCACTCATTTGCCCCTTCAAAGTTAAAGTTGAATCTTTGGACTGAGTCTTGCTCCCTGACAGGCAGGTGAAGTCAATGAAATTACCAGAAGAGTCAAAAGGTATCCTTTTAAATAACCCATTGCAATTAAGTTTCTGTTTGAAAAATCTGTTTCTTCTCCTCTCCATTTCTCTCTCCCCTGCTATGATCCCTCCTCCTGCCCCAGTCCACGTGGAGCCCAGATGGTCCACATGGAGACAATACCCCCTCTACATTGTCTTCATAGACGTGACAAAGGCGTTCGACACAGTGAACAGGGACACATTGTGGGTGATCCTCAGCAAGCTTGGTTGCCCAGCAATATTCTTCAAACTGATCAAGCTCTTTCATGTCGATATGACAGGGGAAGTTCTATCTGGTGGAGGGACTTCCAATCTCTTCAACATCTCCAATGGCGTGAAACACAGCTGTGTCCTTGCTCCGGTAGTATTCAACCTATTTTTCACCCAAGTATTATGACATTCTGTGATGGATCTAGACCTTGGAGTCTACATCAAATACCGACTGGTCACTATTCGACCTTCGCCTCCTGACTGCAAAAACAAAGACAACAAAGAGACTCATCCTGGAAGCTCTCTTTGCAGATGACTTTGCTCTCATGGCCTACCAAGAAAATCATCTTCAAAACATTGTAGAAAGGTTCTCTACCACAAAAAAACTGTTTGGCTTGACTATCAGCCTCAGCAAAACAGAGGTGCTCTTCCAACCTGCACCAGGGAGGATAACTAACCAGCCGTGCATAACTATTGACGGCACGCAGCTTTCTAACATCAACACTTTCAAGTACCTGGGCAGCACCATCACCAACAACGGGTCCCTAGACCACAAGACTAATGCCAGGTTCCAAAAGGCCAGCCAGGCACTTGGGCGGCTGCGCTCCAAAGTCCTCCAACACAGCGGGGTAAGCACTGCAACAAAGCTCAAAGTGTATAACGCAGTGGTCCTCAGCTCGCTCCTGTATGGTTGTGAGACATGGATACTGTACCAGAAGCACATGAAACAGCTGGGGCAATTCCACCAACGCTCCCTCCGGTCAATCATGAGGATCTGATGGCAGGACAGAATCACCAATCAGGAAGTCCTCGACAGAGCCAACTCCACCAGCATCAAGGTAATGATCCTCAAAACCCAGCTACGATGGTCCGGACACGTCATCTGCATGGACCCACAGTGAATACCAAGACAGGTATTCTGTGGTGAACTGTCAGCGGGACTCAGGAAACAAGGCCGACCAAAGAAAAGTTTCAAGGATCAGCTAAAGTCAAACTTGAAGTGGGCTGGCATTACATCAAAGCAACTAGAACTCGCTGCCTCTGTCAGAAGCAGCTGGCGAACCCACATTCACCATGCCGCCACCACCTTTGAAGATGAGCGATGTCGACGTCTTGCCATTGCACTTGAACGCTGACAGCAGGCCACAACCGCACCTCCCATAACAACTGGAGTCCCATGCCCCATGTGCCACAAACTCTGCGCTTCAGCCTTTGGACTCCAAAGCCACAGGAGGGTACACCATAGATGAAACTGCACAAAGACAATTGTGCATTATCATCTATTGATGTACCCTCATGTGGCTTTGAAGTTCAAAGCCTGAAGTGCAAAGTTATATAGGAGAAGTCTTGTGTTTATGTATAAACATAAGACTTCTCTTTCATGTGTCAGGCTCCCATACTAAGCCTTGATGTACAATATAAAACCCATGTACTATAACCAAGTTCAGATAACATTCTTAAGAGATTACAGGAGTAACTGTGTTATTTATTGTCCTTGATTCAGTAGCTTACTGTCTTTTACAATCTCTTTCCCAGGCTTATTCAGAATTTTTAGATAATCAGTCAATAAAAAGTCTCTGAAATTCAAAACAGACTAGCCATCCTTTTCCAAATTGGGTTAATTTGGGGTTTAACCACAACTTTCCCAGCTATTACCTGGGGGGGTGTATCAGGGGTATAAGTCTAAATATTCACTTTGAGAAACACACAGACACACATTTTATTTCACTCATACATAGATATTTCCAGAATCAATAAGTGCTTGAAAGATATAGGTCAACATTTCACAATGAAATAATTGAACAACATTCACAATCACTTGAAATAATTCTTCAAACCATTAATAAGAGAAAAGCAAATTAAACAAACATTAAACTTTCATGTCAGACTCTATAAAAGAAAAAGATAGTAAAAAGTGGTAATAATGTTGGGGATGTGGGATTATAAACTCATTAATACATTGTTGGTAGATCTGCAAAATGGTATATCCATTATGGAAAACAATTTGGAATAACACAAGTGACTAAAATTTCCATTTTCCTTGAACAAAACAATCCATCTCTGAGCTTTTACCCCAAGGAAGCCATTTTTAATAAGCAAATCCCCATAATAGTTAAGGCAATGTTTTTTGTGATAAAAAACAAAGTTCATATCCATCAATTTGGGAATGACTAAGCAAATTATAGTATATTTTTCTACCACATATGAACATAATGGGGTATTACTAGGCTGCAAGAGATAATGTATTTTATACATTATATAGAGTAGCATGGAGATATCCAAATGAACTAATGTAGAGTGAAATAAAGCCAAGTAAACAATATACATGACTACATTCATTTAAATGGAAAGAACTAAATCCACCCTTGCTTCAAAAGTAAACATAACAAAAAGAAGGATCAAGTGAAGAGGTTGAGAGGACATCTCAAATCATCCCCTTGGTGGAGGGCAGAGGTACTCAAATGTTCAAGTGTCATATATATTTTTTTAACTTTTTCAATATATTTGTCAGCTGCAATGATTGTTTTCTTCTTTTTTCATTTAAAATACTATTTGCTATGTGTAATGACTCTCTGAGAGTGCAAAGCAATGATAGTGGATATAATTATGATGATGTAAAAAAGACAATAATAAAAATGTGTCTAAATAAATTGACTAAATATTTGAATTGTAGAAGAATTGTGTTTGCATCCGACATTCGAATTCCCTATACCCTCTTCCTTCTGACCATCCAAATAATAGGAAATGTACTGTCTGGAACAATTTGAATTTCAAAGATAGTGTAGCAGCAGATTAGTTGCTTTATGCCTGTGTTGAAAGCAAGAGATGACCTTCCAATCACCTGCTTTCATCAGGAAATCCCTTTTGTCGGAAACTCATTCTTTAATAGCATACTCTTGGCATTTTACTATCTTCATACCAATGACAATTAAACCCTGACAGTCAAAGAACAAATCTTCCTATTGAATAAGGTCCATCTATTTTCTCATTCCTGTATTGTTTAACCAGGAGAACCTACTACTCTCAATATCCAACTCCAAATATGCCCTCATCTTTCACTGTGACCCAAGTAACTGATATTTCAGCCTAAAAAAATATCCCTTGTCATCTTAGGTTGTTCTGTTCTATTTTCACTTCATGAGGGTTACTGAAACATAATTTCTGCCTGATATTTCATTCCCAGCCATATATTCCAATATTCACTGCACATTCTATTATAATCTCTGATTCACTAGTCATAGTGAGGAGTTGGAAGACTCCTTCAAGTCCATTAGAATTTCCAGATCTTCATCTCTACTTCTATTGCCCAGGAACTTCTATTTATTTTTGTTCATCTAGTAGACATTCTTCATTCAGGCCAGAATCTGGTAGTCATTGTTGAATGAATCCTAGAATATTTTTCCACTTTTATGAGAGAGATTCTGGCATATGGTGCAGTGAGTAGAGTGCCAGGCCTTGAGCAAACCCCATCTGATTTCAAATCTGAACTCAAACACTTAATAGCAGTGTGACTCTGAGCAAGTCATTTAGCCATTGTCCTCAGTTGATTCATCTAAAAATGAGCTAGAGAAGAAAAGGACAACCCATTATAGTAGCTTTGCCAAGAAAACCCCAAATGGGGGCATGAAGAGTTGAACATGCCTGAAAAAGGACTGAACAATAACTTTATACCCCCTCAATTAGGAGACATGAACACATGAACATATATTGATGTTCTCTCTAATGTTCTAACTTCTTTCCTCATCATATTCACTTTCCATTCCCTACTTTCCAACTATTTTTGCACTGCAGACTGCTGTGATAATTCACCTCATTTTGCCAGTACCCAGAATTTGTCCACTTTCATGTACTTGAAGACCAACTTTCTTAAATATGACAATAATACTTTATCTTTCAATCTATGCATTAACCTTCCTAACTATAGTTTTTGTTTAGTAGCTGACATATCAACTCCCCACAGCCCTCACTAAGTTTCCAGGTCAACATTCTTGCTCTGTCAAATCTATTACCTTGCCAATATGAATTCCTACAACCCAATTTAACTCTATTACTCAATGAGAGAAAATGTAATATAATGCATGGAGTGATTGGCAGAAGAGCATGATGATTTAGTATCAAATTCTACCTCTGATGTTTACTAGTTTTGTGACCTGGGCAATTAATTCAATCCCTTTAGCCTCAGTTTTTTTTTCCATTTATTAACTAGGAAAGCTGAATAGTTTCTTATATACTATTTTATTCTACATCTGTTGTCTTACATTATTTCTTTTTCTTATATCTAACCATTCATTGTCCAAAAAAATAATTCATTATTATCATCATTTACCTCTTGTTCCTGAACAGACATGGAAGAAATCACAAAAAGGTACAGATTAGGTCCACAATGAATTTACATTATAGAATACCTTTTTTCCAGAAGGTAGACATTCTGTTTCTCCTTCATTGATTTGATAACTCACTGCTCACTACAGTTTGTCCAAAACTCTCACTCCTCAGACCTCAAGCCACCTCCTTCATTTATCTCCTTAGTATATGACTGTGACATAGTTCATCATCTCAAATTGAGGTTATTCACTAAGAAAATCTTTTACTTCTCATCTTTTAGTCATTTGACATTATTTCTCACTTTCTTCTCTCTCATTCCAGTCTCTGATGCAGAGGTAGCCTTTCTGTTTGCTAGAATGAACCCTACTACCCCAGTATCAATTATTACTTCTTTTATACTTTAGAGGATATTTGTAAACTATATCCTCTTTGTTTTATAACTCTCAGTTTCTCTCTTTCTCTTTGTTCCTTACCTATTTCATATAAATATCCTCTTACTTTCCAAATTTTAAATGAAAGGGAGACAAACTGAGGAACTATATGAACACTTCTACCCAATGTAATGAGCAGTCACAATTATAGATGACCACTGCTGACGCATGCTACACACTGCATAACAAAAAGCCGATTAATCCATAATAAAAACCAACCACATATTTTGGATATGACCAATGTGGAACCTTTTTCTGCTTGAAAATACAAATTTGTCCAAAAGATATATTTTGTTTTGTTTTCTATCTTGTTCTATTTTCTTCCATTAGAAGTAAAAGCACTAATAAAATATGGATCCTAAAATGTCCAAAAATGATTGTTGAAAATTATATCAACATGTAATTGAGAAAAATCAATTAAAATTTTTAAATGGAAAGAAAAACAATTTCAACCTTTATTTTAAAAAATGGGGTATAAAATTTTCCCTGCTTCCCCTCCTTCCTTATTGAGAAGTCAAACATATTAATATAAATTATCCATGTGAGGTAATGAAAACCATGTTTTTCTATTATTCAAGAAAACATACTTACAAAATACCTTCTATAAGCTACATAGTCTTCTGGACTCTGAGTATATAATGATAAAGAGACTGTTGCCCTTAAAAAAAAGAAGAAAAAGTATTGCTTCCTTCTGGTTATTATAAGGCACATGGTTGGTTTTTACTGTAATGTGCTTCTGTTAAATAATCAGAGAGAACAAGATTCCAAAGCAGTAGTAACATGATATCGGATGTGTGTTTGTGTATAGGCGCATATGGTAATATGTATGTGTATCAGAATACATTTATTAAGTGCTTAATATATGCTAGGCACTGTGACAATATTGGACATACTAAGAAAGCAAAAGACAGCCCCTGTTCTCAAGGACTTCACAGTTTCATAAAAAAAAAAAAAACCACTTGCAAAGAACTGAAAAAAGGACCAAGAATTAAGGGGAAATTTGGAAACTCTTGATGTAGAAAGAGCAAGTTCAAAATATGATAAGAAGGTAGAAGCACTTTTTGGACATAAGTAAAATCCATTGAAAATTTCTGTAACTGAGATAACAAGAAACAGCAAAGAGAACAAACAGTGTGAGTGAATCACAGAATACAAAAAGTGGAGTGAATTGTAAGGCAATTGGAAAAAGTAAGGGAAAGATTGGGAATGGCTTTGACTACCAAAAGAAGGACTTTATACTTGATCATGAAGTCAATAGAGAACAACTGGAATATATTGATTAAAGGATTGCCACGATCATACATGGACTAAAAGAAAACCAATTACATAATTAAGGGTAGTGATCATGGCAAGGAGATCAGTAAACAATCATCTAATAATGTGAGTACAAGACCCAGTACTCATCTATGTTTTGGGTTGGGATTTGGATATCTTTGTGAGGCAAAGAAGAATGCATGTCTTCCTGCCTACCTTTGGTTTAATTTGAAAGCAAATGTTTGCTAATAATATGTTTTTATTATACATTACACAAGGTCAGAGAAGGGTCAAGTTATACAAAATATAAACATCTATATCTAAATTTATTGAAGAATATTTGGAGAAACAAAGTGAATATGTCTGGTGAAATTAAAGACATAACTACTGGTTATTTTGGTCCTTCCCCAAGCAGAAGAAGTCATTATTAGAACTACAATATGTAACTAATAAAGCCCATAATAATTATTGACCCAAATCACAACATATATGCTTGACTTATAGGAAGAACAGAAGTGAAAAGAGCTTCCTTATTTCCCATTATACAAAGGCAATGCATCTTCTTTGACATAACTTTCTATCTTGTATCATTTCCCCATGGACAAAACTCATAATTTCTGTGACTTGGGAGTCAGAGGCAAAAGCCTGACTTTGGAATCAAAGGGTAGTAATGTTTTTAAATGGAAAAGGTCCTCAAAACTTTTACCTGGATTCTTTTGAATCATCCTTCTTGTTGGCCTCCATGGTTCAATTCCCTCAAAAAACCTTATATTATCCATTGAGCTTCCAAAATGATTCTTCTAAATGTCATTCTGAGAAAGGCTTCTTTCTCCTCATAGTCAATAATCTTTAGTGGCATCTGCTACTACTTTTTTGAATTTGAGGATGTTCATAGTACCTGAAACAGAGTACATGCTTAGTAAATTCTTGTTAATTGATTCATTTAATCAATGAAATCATTCAAATTATTAAAATACCCAATAAATATTAATTCCTTCTAAAATGATAAAAGAAGTTTGCTTATCCCACATATTAGAAAATTTCTCAATAAATTTTAGGTTGCTCACAGTGACCATGATTTGTTCATATCTCCTTTACTTGTCAAAAAAAAAATTGGCTTAACATGAAGAACCAGAATAGCAGGAGAGAGAGACAAAGAGAAACAGAGCCAATGACAAAGAGAGAGAAGAGAGTCATTGACAAAATGTTAGAATGCTAGAGGCAGTGGGGAAGAAAGAAAGAAAGAAAGAAAGAAAGAAAGAAAGAAAGAAAGAAAGAAAGAAAGAAAGAAAGAAAGAAAGAAAGAAAGAAAGAAAGAAAGAAAGAAAGAAAGAAAGAAAGAAAGAAAGAAAGAAAGAAAGAAAGAAAGAAAGAAAGAAAGAAAGAAAGAAAGAAAGAAAGAAAGAAAGAAAGAAAGAAAGAAAGAAAGAAAGAAAGAAAGAAAGAAAGAAAGAAAGAAAGGAAGGAAGAAAGAAAGGAAGAAAGAAAGGAAGGAAGGAAGGAAGGAAGGAAGGAAGGAAGGAAGGAAGGAAGGAAGGAAGGAAGGAAGGGAGGAAGGAAGGAAGGAAGGAAGGAAGGAAGGAAGGAAGGAAGGAAGGAAGGAAGGAAGGAAAAAAGGAAGGAAAAAAGGAAGGAAAAAAGGAAGGATGGAAGAGAGGAAAGGAAGGAAGTGGAAGGAAGGAAGGAAAAAAGAAGGAAGGAAGAAGACATGTATTAAGATTCTACTATTCTACTGCTTGCCAGGTTCTATGCTAAATGCTGGGAATACAAGAGAGGCAAAGTCTAGTCACTGATATCAAGGATCTTAATATCTAATGAAGGGGACCACATCCAGGAAAATATATCTTTCTTTTTCCTTTCTTCTCAGTATGTAGTAGTATATACAGATACAGATACACATTCAGAGGAGATAACAAAACATCTATTGAGCTAAGAGTTTAGTACAGTGGACTATTACAAATAAAAGCTGTACTTATGGCCTTTAATCCCACTATACACACTCATATACACATACATGCATACATATATATGTATATATATATATATATATAATTACATTTTAAGGTGTGCAATTGCTTTCTGTGAAATTAGAATTTGTTATTCTAAAAACTACAATTCCCAGCAAAAAACTACATTTTCTAGAACCCCACTCATTTCTTTTCATGTAGACAGGATATAAATTGGGTGGAGTTCCATGTCTAGCCTCTTTTCCTTCCTGTCAGTAGCTTTGGTGGAGCAGGAATTTTGAGCAGGTAGAAAACTTAGTCATGTGTTTCTATTTTGTCAGATAATAAACTTTAAACATATAATACTTGAAGTATTGGATATTAATTTAACTCTTACACTTCACCTTACATTGGTACACATAATTGCTCACATTAAAATTATCTGTGTTTGTAAAATGGGTAAAGGGAACATATAAGAGGTAGTCAACAAAGTCACCCAGATCTAGTTTGCTATATCAGGTATCCTCAGGTTCTGCTAATGGTATGTTAGGTTGATATGCACTCAAGCAGAGAGCTGGCCTCTTTGTCAATTGAGCCACAAGAACAGTTCATCTTTGACTATAACACTACAGAAGCTGTAGCATGTGCAATGGCCACATTCCAGTAAAATCATCTCAGCAGATGGACTAAAGAAGATTGAAGGTAACTAATAAGCCTTAAACTCATTGATGAGTTATGGGGATGTTTACCTTTGGTATGTGAAATCCTTCCCTGACAAAATAGGAAGATGACAGCAAAGTGTTCCAGCATCCATGAAGGTGGCTGAAGTAGGCACTATGAAAGCTTGAGCTTGGTCAGACATGAAAGACTCCAAAGTCATTCATTGGATCCTAGATTTTGCTGTAATGTCTTACTTCAGAATTTAAATGATTCTGAAAGAGAAAGTGAATGACAATTTTGTGCAACTTTGCGCCATTTAAATCCAATTCACACGCAATTCAAGAATCACTCAGTGATGTTCTTGGTCCTCTTAAAAAACAAAGGGGGAATATCAAAAACAGTTCAATGGAAGTGTTGCTCACAACCAACCTAAGCAGTAGCATTGGCTAAAAGTGAATGAACTGTCTACTGTGGTAGTGAGTTCCCAAATCACCAGAAATTTTCAAAAGAAAAATGGAGGACCATTTATTTTAAATAATTTCTATATGATTCATAATCTAAATCGAAGTGGAGCAGAATAGTCTGTGCAGTCCATTTACCTCTGAAATTAAAAAAAAAGAGTAAGACAACAAAAAGTCTTAGAAAGCAGCTAAATGCATCCTATCACCATGATCAGAATTCTTACACAATTGGAAAGGTAGAGCAGATTCCATCATTTTGTATTATCACCAAAAAAAAAATACAATAAAATAAAAGGCTTTTAACTCTAACATTTCTATCTCATCCAGTGGCAATCAGTGATGTGTCCTTGACTTACATTTGAAAAAAGAATGTAATTTTGTTCTCTTTGGTGTATCTAACTTAAAATCTAGGCTCAGCTCATCATACTACCATTACCATTAACACTATTCCTTGGTATTTACCATGTTCCCAGGTAGTCAGAATTTTTTTCTGTACTTGGTCATGAGATGCAAATCTTTTTGTATCATCCTAAATAATAATTTAAAGGGAATTATAAAGCTATAACAGATTTTAAGATTTCTGAATTTAGGGTTAGGTCATCTCCTAATTTATAATCTATATTATATTAATATAACATATTAATATTGTTATCTGTATTAGCAATATTATATATTACTACCTATATTGTTACCTGTTTCATATGCTACATATTATATTATGACATTATACATTATATTATGACAATGATATTTATTAGAACATGCTAAGACTTACCAATATACTTAATATAAACTAGACATCATTGTATTTAATGATTTGTTATATAAAGATTTTCTGAAGTCCCCACTTCATCATGGTTCAAGATGCTTAGACCCTAACCTGGATGAGATAACAGAAGAAATAATTAATAGAATCTCTGTGTTTAAAGGAAGAACAATGCCCATCCAATACAACCCATTTCCAAACATGAATTCCCCTATATCATATATAGTTTTCTTATTTGTAAAATGGGGGGGAAATTAACACCTAATTCCCAAGGCTTTGAGATAATGTGTAAGCTGTTTTCAAAACATAAATATTACACAATAAATAAAATAACAATATTATTAACCATCTCCCAAATCCTCACTGTTATTAAACATTTTTACTCAGATTGTGAATATATTGTCCCTTAAACAACAAGATATTATTGAGAACTATGATTGTACATAGAGCATATTGCTATAAAGACACAGACCTTGAGAGTAGGTGATGGATGGGATGAAGGCTATGCATAACTCTGGCCCTGGGGGCATGGTTTCTCTGATGCTGTTCTCATACTGTTACCTCTTGGTTCTCTGTGGACCCTTTTCCCCCCATACTTTAATTCAACTAAGCATCTGGACTTTTACCTCTTTGTTTATAAATGGTATCATCTTCTACTTGAAATATTTGCTTCACTGATAGGATCCAAAGTTAAAGAGCCAGATAAAACTTTCCCTCCCACAAATTCTGGTGGAAAAGGAAGGAAAAATATCAGAAGAAAGTCCCTCCTTCTCATATACTCTATACTTCCCCTATATTTGGCTCTCTCCTTGAGCACAACAGAATTTGAATATCCAATGACTTTAATGATCATGCCTTGCTTTTCCTCCCCAATATATGTCCAAAAATCTTATGATTATGGTATCTTATGATATCATATGAAGAGAGAGAACATTCTAGGAATGATGGAAAGCCAGAGAAAATTATTCAAGTTAAGAGATGGAATATCTTCTTCCAGAGACCACAAGGAGATTTGAATCACTGGTTAACAAAGTATGAGTATTTGTTTGTAGAGGGGGGAATTATGTGAATGCCAAACAGAGGATTTTATTTTTGATCCTAGAAGTTTATTGAGGATGAGGGAGAGATGATTAAATATGGACTTTAGAAAAAGAAGTATTTTGGTCATTGAGTGAAGGATGTACTGGACTGAAGAGCAATATGGGGTGGACAGAACCATCAGCATGCTACTACAATAGAACAGAAAGGAAGTGATGACACTGAAACAGAATAGCTGCAGTGTCAGAGGTGAGAAGAGGACACATGAGAAAGGTTTTTAAAAGATAAATTGAACAGAATTTGACAACTGATTGGATATGGAGAGAGTGAGGAGTAAAGGAAGACACCTATTTAGTGAATCTGGGTGATACTTCAATAGGAATAGGAAAATTAAGAAGAGAGGAGTTTAAAGAAGAAAATAATGGCTTCAGTTTTGAAGGTTAGATTTTCAATGTGTGATAGACAGTGAAAATGCAGAATTCAGGAAGTAGTGTCACATGAATGCAACAACAAGGAGGCCAGCATCACTGGGTCATAGAGTTCATGGATGAGATTAAGTTATAAGAAAATTGGAAAGGAAGGGAGAAAAACAGTTTAGGACATTAGAAGGCAAATATATTGTTTTTAATTTTATTTTGGAGAAAATAAAGAGTCACTGGAGTTCATTGAGTAATAAAGTAGCATGATCAATACTAAGCTTTTGGAAAAATATTTTGTGAGCTTATTAGTTGGGAATTAGTTGAAGTGGGGAAAGACAAGACAGGAAAACAAACCAGAATGCTATTGTAATAATGCAAATTTGAGAAGCTGAGAAGAAAGAAAAATAGTGTTTAGAATAGTAGTAGAAGAAATCAGAGAGAAAAATGTGAGGTTAACTTTGCACTACTTAACAATGGCTGCTATTAATATTCACAATATTATACTAATCTGCAATTTTATTGATTTGGAAATACCTTCTATTATTTCAGAACATAATATATCCCTTCTTGACCATTCTGTACCAGTTTGAAACATGTCCCCACATAAATTTACCACAGCATGGTGTAGTCATTTTATTCATTTTCCTAAATTATATTTCAATGACTCATTTTTCCATTATTTTAGACCCCTAAGCTGTATAAAATGTGTATTCAATTATATTTTATTTTTCAAGAAAATAAGAGGCAGGATGGCATAATAAATGTATTAGCTTAGTAGTTTGGAAATTTACTTTTGAGAACTCAATAGGATGTGGCAGAAAATGAAAGTGTGAGAAAATATATATGTGAAGATTTATATAACATTAAGGTGAAAATTTTCTCCACCAGTGAAGTCTTGGATCTATTACGTTTTGTGGTCTTTACTAATATTCTATTCTTTTGGTCAGATCTATATTTTCATCAATCTCAAGATTTCTCTAATTGGCATTCCCTCGATCAATATGATATATAATTGACTAGGACAATTGTCTATGACTTTTGAGAGTTGAAGTGACTACTGTAAGTTCACACAGCTCTGTCAACTTAGGAAAAAAAAAAACATCGAACCACTAAAATAGTCATAAAAACCAAATCTTTAATCAGGAAAAAAATAGGTCTATAATAATCTGCCACTATACAGAGCCAAGTACCAAATACTACACAGAATCCAAACCCAGGATCTCTGGGGACAGTGTCTCAGGAAGGATCAACAGGCTTGAAGATGCTCCAAAAATAATAGAAATTGGGGATCTTATATACCTTTTGGGGAGCTCAGGACATCAAATATACACTGACAGGTTGGAAGCAGGCTAGGGAAAGAGGCTGTAGCCAGAAGCTGGAGTATCTAGGAGTGCTCTACTTACAATGGATACTAAAAGGATGGTTCTTTCACTGGTGTTGATTTTCTTGGGAATAGATCTCTGATACATTGGGGGAAATTTCTAAGAATAAAAGGTTACTTAACATTTGATTAGATCAACTAGCCCCACCTAAGCTGGGATCACCAAATACTTCTTTAAGGTGTATTGTTCAGTCTGAAATGGGTGAGTCTGTGACTTCCCTCAGGGTGAGTTCTCATGGGACAAGGGCAAATTTGGGACCACCAAAAAAAAAAAAACTCAGTTGACAGTTCATATGAATCAGAAGCAATACTTAAACTATGAAAAGTTAATATTAATGTGTTCCTCTTTTTAGAACTCCAAAAAAGCTTTACAGTTTTAAAGCATTAACAATTTGATTTTAGGGCAGCAGTTCAAGTTGTTTCTTTCTAAGGATATAGTAGATCCTCCCTTCTTTTTTCTAGATGTAAAAACCTGATGGGGTGGAGACTTTCTTGTTTGTCCCTAAATAAGACTCTCTGGGGTATTGAGTAATCAGTTATCTAGGCAGACACAATGTTGGAAGCTGAAGCCATCTGTCAAAGTGACTTGGCATCTGGAAGACCCATTACTTCCTGGGAGAAGGTCTCTGAGTTAATTTCTTAAGTGACTATGGGCCAGTAAGAAACCTCTTAGGATATTCTGGGGATGGACTGGATGATTACATCATGAGCAGCATATACTGGTTTTCAGGAGAGGAATTGGGACTTTTTTCTTTATTTTTCTCCCCAAGTCTGGCAGCTCAGATTGGCTCTGACTCAACCTCTATCCAAAGGGCCCAGCTTCGATTATTTAAGTATATCTACAGACCATGTAGAGAATTCACTGTTTAGTTTAGAAATCTTGAGCAATCTTTAAACAAAACAATATTATATGACTAAAATATAGCCTGCAGAGATTTTAATTCACCACAAATCTGAGACCAACCATATTCTGAGCTTGTATTTCTAGCCCTCTGATACACTACTTCTTGGCCTCAGTTTATTAATATAAAATAATTGAATTGTACTTACAGAACTATCCTGAGAATAAAGAGTCAGTGGACATGTGCTGAGCATCCGCAAGACTATTACAAATTTCCATCCTTCTTGATATTTTTTTTGACACTGTGGATCATCCTCTTCTCCTTGATACCTTCTTTTTCTCTAGGTTTAACTCATATTTTTCTCTATGGATACTCCTACTACTATTCTGACCACTATTTTTCAATCATAGATGACTCTTTGTGACCCTATTCAGGGTTTCCTTGGCAAAAAAATATTGAAATATTTTGCTATTTCCTTCTCTAAATCACTTTACAATTGACAAAACCAAGACAGCAAAGGTTAAGTGACTTGCCCAGGGTCACACAGTCAGTGTCTAAGAAAAGGTTTGAATTTAGGAAGATGAGTCTTCCTGACTCTAGGTGTGGAGTTGGACAGCTCTTTTCTGAGATATAATGTCAATGAAGTATTTGGAGGATAAATTAATTAGTTTCTTTTGAGAACATCCCAGGATGGAAAGTCTTAAAGGGGGTCTCTTCATTCTTTTCAGTGGATTGTGGAAAGATAAGGAACTAAGTAGGGTTGTGAGGTTCAGTAAAGCTAAAATAAATACTTCTTTTTTTTTTAACAAGTACAACTTATCATTCCTTACAATGACAGTATTTATCAGTGTTGCTCAGTTGGTTTACTCACATCTTTTTTGCTATGAAAAATAAGATGGGTTTTCCTCAATTGTTAAATTTCTCATTACAAATGGTCAAGTCCTTGGAAAATATAGGAGATGGAAAGCTACCATTAGTCCCTTAATCAGATAAATGCAGATTGTTTGTATGTCCAGTAGGCAGGGGAAATATAAAATTCCTCTTCTTCCTGTTAATCAAATGTTTTTATTCACCATCATATATTTGCATCATGTGTTTACTTCATATTCTTTTCTGGGAATAATAAGCATATTCAGTTAGTCTTCCCTTCTAAAGAGAAACAGTGATGTAAAACCATATGATATAAGAACTATCTGAAAAGGTAGATATTCAATGTCTTACCACCATAGTGTGGTTATTCTAACTCTATCTTTTCCAGGGAAGGCTGGAGGATTACATTCCCTTTAAAATAAACAAAACAAAACAAAACAAAGCAAATGCTTTGCATTCCTCCAAATCCAAACTCACAATTTCAATGTAGCATTTATTTTTTCTCTCTTGGATATCTAAAATCCTGAAATTACAGGAAATAGAGGTCTTAGAACATAGAACACAACATAGTCATAGAATGCCAGAGTTGATCTTAGAAAAGTTTCAAGAAGCTGTGAGAGCTAAATCAACATTTTTCAGGGCCAGAAAGATGTTTAGAACTCAGAACCATAAAATGATAAAATTGAGAGTGAATGACTAGAGATAAAACTTAAACTGTCAATGCTGGAAGACATGAAAATATAGAAGCACTGATTCTAAGAATTGGAAGGGATCTCAGATCACACAAAATCATTTGTGACTGACAGGATTCACCCACCCCCTTCATTTTTCTTATAAGGAAATAAAAGGCCAAGCAGCAGAAGTGGCCTGTCATGCTACCCAATGTCAGATAGTGAAGTTGGGAATGGAACCCCAATATATAATTCTCCCCATTATACCAGGCTATTAACCTATTTGAGTCTCAATCTTCTTATCACAAAAATGAGAATACTCTATTTGGATAACCTGCTTAATACAGCTATTGTGAGGAAGTAATGTTATGAATCTTAAAATGCAATATAAATATGAAAAATTATTATTAGGTACTTTTGAAGTATTGTTAAAATGAAGTAATAAATGAATGAGAATGCACAAAATAATTTAAATGCTAAAATAAATCAACCTACCCATGAATAACTTGATCTACATTCTAGGTGCTATGAACAATTCATGGTACTGGATGTAGAAATATAAAAGTCAAAACAATTCCTGCCTTGATAAATTTTAATGATCATTTGAGAGAAGGCATAAAAACATATAGTTTAATATAAAACAAAGGATACACACACACACACACACACACACACACACAGAAGTAGGGGAAATATTATCAGCTAGGAGATATCCAAAGGCTGCCCATAAGAGTTGACACTTGAAGAAAACTTTAAAGGATTCTAGAGATTTTAAATGGTGGGAGTGTATTCTAAGTGTAGAATCATTCTGTGCAAAGGTAAACAGATATATAAAAGAGCCAGATACACATTGTGCCTCATGGTTAAACTTAAGTTAGAAAAAAAATGTATAATAATCCTGGAAAGGTAGAATGGGAGTCAATAAATCAATGTGCTCCTGATAATTCTTAAACAATTACAGTGAAACAGATACTACATTAGGTATTATGGGGAAAAAACAACAACACAATGATTTCAAAAATTTTTATTTGCAAGGGACATTTTAATAACAAAACTCTTTGGCAAAGGTTTAATTTCCAAAAATACATAAAGAACTAAGTCAAATTTACAAAAAAAAATCAATCTATACCCTAATCAAAGGACATGAATAGATAATTTTCAAATGATGAAATCAAAGCTATCAATAAGCACATGAAAAAGTGTTCTAAATCCCTTCTGATTAGAAAAATGCAAATGAAAACAATACTGAGGTACCACCTCACATCTAGCAGGTGGGCTAATATGACAGCAAAGGAAAGTGATGAATGCTGAAGCGGATGTAGCAAAATTGGGACATTAATGCATTGTTGATGGAGTTGTGAATTGATCTAGCTCCTCTGGGTAGAAATTTGGAACTATGCCCAAAGGGCTCTAAAAGACTGTCTGCCCTTTGATTCAGCCATAGCACTATTGGGTTTGTACCCTAAAGAGATAATAAGGAAGAAGACTTGAACAAAAATATTTATAGTTGAGCTCTTTGTGGTGGCAAAAAAATTGGAAATGAGGGGATGCCCATCAATTGTGGAATGACTGAACAAATGGTGGTATCTGTTAGTGATAGAATACTATTGTGCAATAAGGAATGATAAATTGCTTGATTTCCATATGAACTGGAAATATTTCCATGAACTGATGTGGAATTAAATGAGCAGAACCAGGAGAACATTGTACAAAGAGACTGATTCATTATGGCACAATTGGATATAATAGACTATTCTACTAGCAGCAATGCAATGATCCAGGACAATCCAGAGGAACTTATGAAAAATAACACTATCCACATCCAGAGAAAGAACTGTGGGAACAGAAACCCAGAACAAAAACATATGATTGATCTCATATTTCAATAGAGATATGATTAGGGTTTTGATGTTAAAAGATCACTCTACTAAAAATATAAATAACATGGAAATATATTTTGAACAATGATACATATATAACAGTAGAATTGCTTGTCAGTTTCAGGAGGGGGAAAAAGGGGGAAGGTGAATAATTAATCATGTAACCATGGAAAAATATTCTAAATTAAAAAATTTCAAAAAGAATTAAAAAATCAAATGACAGGTAGAAGAAAATTGGGAAAAAGAAATAAAAGTAATGCAAAAAGAAAATAACAGCTTAAAAAGCAAAATTTGTCAACTAGAAAAAGAGGCAAAAAAATCAAGTGAGGAAAAGAGTTCCATGAAAAGTAGTGGTAGTCTCTCAGTGACCGAGAATGACAATTGTCTTTGGGCATTATCATCTATTGATATACCCTCATGTGGCTTTGAAGTCCAAAGCCTGAGGCACAGAGTTTGTGGCACATGGGGCATGGAACGCCAGTTGTTATGGGAGGTGTGGTTGTGGCCTGGTGTCAGCGTTCATGCGCATTGGCAAGATGTCGATGACGTTCATCTTCAAAGGTGGTGGCAGCATGGTTAATGTGAGCTCGCCAGCTGCTTCTGACAGAGGCAGCGAGTTCTAGTTGCTTTGGTGTCATGCCAGCCCACTACAAGTTTGACTTTAGCTGATCCTTGAATCTTTTCCTTGGTCAACCTTGTTTTCTGAGTCCAGCTGACAGTTCACCATAGAATACCTGTATTGGTATTCGCTGTGGGTCCATGTGGATGACATGTCCAGACCATCGTAGCTGGGTTTGGAGGACCATGACTTCGATGCTGGTGGAGTTGGCTCTGTCGAGGACTTCCTGATTGGTGATTTGGTTCTGCCATTGGATCCTCATGATTGACCGGAGGGTGCGTTGGTGAAATTGCTCCAACTGTTTTATGTGCTTCCGGTACAGTGTCAACGTCTCTCAACCATACAGGAGCGAGGTGAGGACCTCTGCATTGTACACTTTGAGCTTCGTCGCAGTGCTTACACCACTGTGTTGGAGGACTTTGCAGCGCAGCCACCTGAGTGCCTAGCTGGCCTTTTGGATACTGGCATTAATCTCGTGGTCTAGGGACCCATCGTTGGCGATGGTGCTGCCACCATCAAGTACCACCAGGTACTTGAAAGTGTTGACGTTAGAAAGCTGCGTGCCGTAGATTGTAATGCATGGCTGGTTAGTTGTCCTCCCTGGTACAAGTTGGAACAGCACCTCTGTTTTGCTGAGGCTGATAGTCAGGCCAAACAATTTTGTTGTGGTGGAGAACCTGTCCACAATGGTTTGGAGATGATTTTCTTGGTGGGCCATGAGAGCACAGTCATCTGAAAAGAGAGCTTCCAGGATGAGTCTCTCTGTTTTCTTTTTTTTTGCAGTCAGGTGGCGTAGGTCAAATAGTGAGCCATCCAGTTGGTATTTGATGTAGACGCCCAGGTCTAGATCCATCACAGTATGTCGTAATACTTGGGTGAAAAATAGGTTGAATTGTACTGGAGGGAGGACACAGCCTTGTTTCACGCCATTGGAGATGTTGAAGTGATTGGAAGTCTCTCCACCAGATAGGACTTCCCCTGTCATGTCGACGTGAAAGAGCTGGATCAGTTTGACAAATTTTGCTGGGCAACCAAGCTTGCTGAGGATCACCCACAATGTGTCCCTGTTCACTGTGTTGAATGCTTTTGTCACGTCTATGAAGACAATGTAGAGACTTAGGTTCTGCTCAAGGCATTTTTCCTGCACTTGCCTCACCGTGAAGACCATATAGATGGTGCTGTGATCTGGTCAGGAGCCACATTGTGATTCAGGCAGGTTCTGCTCTGAAATAGATGACAGGAGCCTGTTGAATATAACATGGGTGAGGATCTTTCTGGCAGTGGAGAGTAGTGAGATGCCTTTGTAGTTGTCACAGGCTGTTTGTGAGCCTTTGTTCTTGTATAGGGCTACAATGGAGACATCTTTGAGTTCTGGGGGCATGTCTTCCTCTTCCCATATGCTGGTCAGCACTATGTGGAATGCCTGGATCACCTTTCCATTTAAGGCCTTGTACACCTCGGTTGGGATCCTTTCTTTACCAGGTGCCTTGCCTGCACTCATTTGTTTAATGGCTTTTTGGACATCCTCTATTGAAGGAGGGACTTCAAATTGTTCAATGGTGAGGTTTTGGGGGATCTGGTCAAGGGCGCTTTGGTCGACTGAAGAGGGTCGGTTAAGAAGCTGACTGAAGTGTTCTTTCCACCTGTTGTTGATGCCTTTTTTATCTTTTATGAGAGTGTCACCATCAGAGGAGAGCAAGGGAGTGATGGTGGGTTTTAATGGCCCATAGATAGTCTTGAGGGCACTGAAAAATTGTTTGTAGTTTTTTGTATCAGCAAAATTCTGGATTTCTTCTGCCTTTTTTTCCACCATCGGTCTTGCATCTTCCTGATCTCACACTGTGCCGTGGCTTAGAGAGACTTGAATCTGTCCTTTTTAGGAGCAGAGTTTGGGTTATTTTGCCACTCCATAAAGGCTTTGTTCTTCTTGCTCAATAGATCTTCAATAGCAGTGTTGTTCTCATCGAACCAGTCCTGGTAGTTGTGTTGTTTGGGGCCTAGGACTGCCTTTGATGTTTCCTTCACTGCATCTCTGAACTGGTTCCATTTCTCGGTTGAGCTTCCAGTGAGTGGTCCCTTGGCAGACAGCTTGTCGTCCAGGCAGGACTGGAATGTTTGCAAATAAGATTGATCTCTAAGAAGACTCACATTGTAAAATGCGCAAACTGTCTGGGCGCGTTTTGGATGGCGAAGAGCCATGCACATTTGCAGAGTCTCTTAACCAATTGGTGGTCTGTCCAGCATTCAGCTCCTCTCATGGCTCTGTTGATCTTTAAATCCTAGATGTCTTGCCGGTGTACAATGATGTATTCAATGAGATGCCACTGCTTTGATCATGGGTGCATCCACGCTGTTTTATATTTGTTCGCCATTCTGAACACAGTGTTCATGATGGCGAGTTTGAACTCTGAGCATTTGCTGAGTAGCAGTAGGCCACTGTTGTTTATTTTGCCCACGCCGTGTTTGCCGAGCACTCCTTTCCATCTTTCATGGTCCTGGCCAAAGCAGGTGTTGAAGTCTCCCAGTAGTATCAGCTTGCCATTTGTGGGCACTGAGTGAAGGATGGCACTCAGGTCAGAGTAGAACTGCTCGATAGTCTCCTCTGTGCTAGTCAGTGTTGGGGCATATGTGCTGATGATTGTGGCATACCAGTCTTTGCTGCGAGATAAACGGATCTTCATGAGCCTCTCGCTGATGCCCACAGGCAAGTCTGGCAGCTGTTTGAGCAAACTGGTCTTGATGGCCAGGCCAATACCATGGATTCTGTCTTCATTTGAGGCTCTACCTTTCCAGAAGAAGGTGTATCCAGTGGTGGGTTCGCTGAGTGATCCCTCTTCTTGTAAGCATGTTTCGCTTAAGGCTGCGATGTCGATGATATATTGCGCCAGTTCTTTACCGATTAGAGCTGTTCTTCTCTCAGATCTTGGGGTATTCTCTCTATCAAGTAATGTCCTGATGTTCCATGCTCCTAGTAGGAGTTTCTTCATATTTTTTCTTTGATTTTGACTGCTTAAAGGGGATGACCTGCCAGTTGCGGTGCAGGCAATGTTTGGGACAACTTTTCTAGTCCCCTCCATTGATTAGGGTGAACAGTGCTGTCCTAGAGAGGGCTGTTCAGTCGCCCAGGATGCTGCCGAACATCCCTGCTGCCCACAGGGCCAAGCGACCACTGGTCCATGGGCCACCAAAGAGCAGGATCATGAGGTCCTGGGTTCAAATCTGGCCTCAGATCATTCCTAGCTGTGTAAACCTGGGTGAATCACTTAGCCCCCATTGTCTATTCCTTACCATTCTTTTGCCTTAGAACCAATATATAGCATTGATTCTAAGACAGAAGATAAAAATTAAAAATATATATAATATATATATTTCTAGTTTGTTACTTTTCTTTGAATTATGGTTGCAGTTTTTTGTATAAAAACATTTTTATATAATCATAGTCAAATAAATTCATTCTTTAAAAGAATTGAATTGATTCAATTGAAGCTTATAATTTCATAAGACATTAAGAAACAATAAAATGAAATGAAAAGAATGAAAAAATAGAAGAAAATATTAAATTGCTCATTGAAAAAATAACTGACCTGGAAAATAGATTCAGGAGAAACAGTTTAGGTAAGAATTATTGGCTTACCTTAAAACCATGATTTAAAAAAAAGAAAATGTCATATTACAAGAAATAATCCAAGAAAACTTCCCTGAAATTCTTGAACAAGGGTTAAAATAGGAATTGGAAGAATCCACAGATTATCTCCTACAATAAATGCTCAAATGACAATGCCTAGGATTGTTATAGCCAATTTTAAGTATTCTCAAGCCATGGAGAAAATACTTTAAGCAGCCAGAAAGAAAATAAAATTCAAATACCATGGAATCCCAGTCAGAATTACAGAAGATCTCGCAGCTTCCATATTGAAGGATCAGACAGCTTAGTATATGATATTCCTGGAGGCAAGGGAACTGTTTTCAACCAAGGTTCACCAATCCTTCAAAATTGTTCATATTATTTTAAAAAAATATGGTTATTTAAGGAGATAGAAGATTTTCAAGTGTTTCTGAAGAAAATAGCAGACCTAAACAGAAAATATATCATCCAAATTCAAGAGAAGCATAAAAGGCAAAACAAAAAGAGAAATAAATTTAAAGGCTCCAAAATAGTGAATTGTTTATTTTTCTATATAGAAAAAATGCTTTTTTAAACTCAATTATTTTATCATTGTCATAGTAGTTAAAAGAAATATACATAGGCAGGGTTATGTAGTAAGTGGTTCAGGTTGATATGCAAAAAAAAGTCAAGGGATGAAAAAGACAATTGAACTAAGAGAAATGGGAAGAAAAAAGTAAAGAGTGGTAAATTATATCATATAAAGAGACATGGGACTGGAAATCATTGTAGCAGAGTGGAAGATGAGGGTGGTGACAGGTAATTCTAAAACCTTACTCTCATTGGAATTCATTCAGAGAGGAAAGAACAGCCAGATTCATTGGCATATAGAACCCAAAATTATCCTATGAGAAGTAGAATGGGTATAAGAAAGAGAGTATTGGGGAAGGGAGTAATATAAGGGAGACAGAATGGGGAGAGGGATTAAAAGTGAAACATTTGTGTGGAGTTAAAGAGTGAAAGAAAAAAGAGAAGAATTAAAAGACAAAAATCAAGATGGAGGGGAATAAACATATTACAATCATAACTGTGAATGTAATTAGGATGAACTCACCAATACAACAGAAGCAGATAACCAAGTAGATTAAAAACCAAATTCCTACCACATGTTGTTTACAAGAAACACATTTGAGACATACTCAGTGTAAAGAAAGGGGGCTGGAGCAGTGTCTATTCGTCTTCAACCGAGATTAAGAAAACAAACAACAAGAAAAATAGGAGTAGCAATCATGATCTCACACAAAACTAAAAGAATAATAGGTCTGATTAAAAGAGAAAAGGAAGGTAATTATGTTTTGATAAAAGGTAGTATAGACCAGTACTTAACATATAAGCACCAAATGGTATAGCATCTAGATTTCTAAAGAAAAAACTAAAGGCATCTAAGGAGGAATGGGAGACCTCAACCATCTCCAAATAAAACTAGATATATCTAACAAGAAAAATAAATAAATAAAGGAAGTGAATGAAATTTTAGGGAAAAAATAGGTTTAAGAGATATTTGGAGAAAATTTAATAGGGATAAAAAAGTATATACTATTTTTTTAAGCAGAACATGGTACGTTAACGAAAATTGACCATGTAATAGGGCTGAAAAGCTTGACAATCAAATGAAGGAAAGGATAAATAATAAATGCATTTTTTCAGATTATAATACAATAAAAATTATAATCAATAAGGTTTCCTGGAAAGATAAGTTAAAAATTAATTGGAAACTAAATCATCTAATTCTTCAAAATAGGTGGTCAAAGAATAAATCATAGAAAGAATCACTGATTTCATTGAAATGAATGACAATTAAAAGAATCATATGAAATTTATGAGATACAGCCAAATCAGTACAGGAGAACATTCATGTTCCTGAGTGCTTATGTCAGTAAAATAGCGAAAAAAGCAGATCAATAAATTGAGCATACAACTAAAGAAACTAGAAAAAGGAAAAATTAAAAATCTACAATTAAAGACTAAATTGAAAATTCTAAAAATCCAAGGAGAAAGTAATAAAATTAAAAATAAAAGAGCTATTAACTTAATAAATAAGAGTAGGAATCAGTTCTTTCAAAAACAAAATAAAAATAAAACAAAGCAAATAATACAGATAGAATACTGGTTAATTTGATTTTTTTTTTAAATGAAGAGAAGCAAATTACCAGTTTCAAAATTGAAAGAATGACTTCACCTCCAATGAAAAGGAAATTAAAGCAATCATTAGGAGATCTTTTATTCAATTACATGACAATAAATCTGGTAATGCAGGAAAAATAAATTAATATTTACAAAAATATATGTATATAAATTGCCTGGATTAACTAAGGAGGAAATAAAATATTTAAATAATCTTATTTCAGAAAAATGAATTGAATAAGCCATCAATCTTAAGAAAAAATCCCCAGGGCCAGATAGATTCACAAGTGAATTCTATCAAACTTTTAAAGAACAATTATTCCCAATATTATACAAATTACTTGGAAAATAAACAAATAAGCAGTCCTACCAAATTATTTTATGACATGAATATATTGCTGATACCTAATCCAGGAAGACCAAAAACAGAAAACAAATTACATATCAACTTCCTTAATGAACATTGATGCAAAAATTTAAATAAAATATTACCAAAGTAATTATGGAAATATATCACAAGGATTATTCAGTATGACCAGGTGGGATTTATACCAGTAATGCAAGGCTAGTTTAATATTAGTCAAATTATCAGTATAATTGACCATATAAGTAATCAAACTAACAATTGCTTTTTTATGATTATCTCAATAGATGCAGAAGAAGCCTTTAACAAAATACATCTATTCCTCTTAAAAGTACCAGAAATCATAGTAATAAAAGGGTCTTTCTTTAAAATAATTACTATTCATTTAAAACAATCAGCAGGTATCATCTGCAATGGGGATAATTTAGAAGCCTTCTCAATAAGATCAGAAATGAAGTAGGGATACCCATTGTGCCAATATTATTTAATATTTAACTAGAATTAATAGTTTTAGGAATTAGAGAAGAAAAATAAATTGAAGGAATTATTTTAGACATTGAGGAAACCAAAATATCACTCTTTGTGGATGACATGATGGTATACTTAGAGAATCCTGGAAAATGAACTAAAATAGTTGATTTTACTTAGCAAAGTTGCAGGACAAAAAACAAACCCTTATTAATAATCTGCATTTCTATATATATTTCTAACAAAGCTCAGAAGCAAGAGTTAGTAAATAAAGCTCTACTTTACCTCATTCTAGACTATATAAAATACTTGGGAATCTATTTGCCAAGAAAAATGTTAGAATTTTATGAACAATTATGAAACAGTTTTCACACAAATAAAATATATCTAAACAATTGGAAAAAATAATTGCTTGTGGTTAGGCCAAACTAATATATTAAAATGACAATCCTATTTAAATTAATTTATTTATTCTGTGGCATACCAATTAAATAATCAAAATACCATTTCATAAAACTAGAAAAAATTGTAACCAAATTCATCTGGAAGAACAAAAGGTTGAGCATATCAAGGGAATTAATCAGAAAAAAAAAGATGAATGATGATGGCCTAGTGGTACCAGATCTTGAACTATACTATAAATCAGTAGTCATGAAATCTGGTTCTGGCTAAGAAATAGAAGGGTGGATCAATGGGATAGATTAGAGTTAAATGACCTCAGAAACCTAATATATAATAAATCCAGAGACCCCAGCTTTTTGAATTAGAACACACTATTTGAGGGGAAAAGACTGCTGGAAAAAATTAGAAAGCAAATATGGTAAAAAAGGTTTAGATCAATATCTCACACCCTTTACTATGACAAAGTCAATATGGATAGAAGTTTTAAACATAAAGAGTGATATTATAAGTAAATTTGGGGAACATAGAATATAGTTTATCTGCCAGATCTATAGAGAAGGAAATAATTCATGACCAAACAAAAGATAGACAACATTAAAAGTATAAAATGAAAATTTTGACTATATTAATTATATAGGTTTCATAGAAACAAAATCAATGCAACCAAGATTAGAAGGGAAACAATAAACTGGGAAAAATATAACAAATTTCTCTGATAAAGGTCTCATTTCTCAAATATATAAAGAACTAAGTCAAATTATGAGAATACAAGTCATTCTTCAATTGGAAAATGGTCAAAGTAAATGAATAGGCAGTTTTCAGATGAAGAAGTCAAAATTCAATAATCATATGAAAAAATATACTAAATCACACTTGATTAGAGAAATGCAAATTAAAATAAATGAATTACTCATACTTATTAGACTGGCAATATGAAAGTAAAGGAAAATGATAAATTTTGGATGAGATATGGAAAACTGGGATATTGGGATAATGGAAAACATTGCTGATGGAGTTATGAACCAAGTCAACCATTCTGGAGAGCAATTTGGATTTGTGGCCAAAGGGCTATAAAGGAATGTATACCTTTTGGTGCAAGAGTATCACTACTAAGCCTGTATATCCAAGTGTTTAAAAAAATGGAAAGAACCTGTTTGTACAAAAATATTCATAGATGCTTTGCTACTAATAGCAATGCAATGTTACCCAGAACAATTCTGAGGGACTTATGACAAACAATGCTATCTACCTCCAGAGAAAGAACTACTGGAGTAGGAGTATAGATAAAAGCATATAATTTATCATTTATTTATTTTGGTATAAATTTTGGGAGTTTGATTTTGTAAACTTATTCACCCACAAAATGAATAATATGGAAATTTGTTTGGTGTGGAAATACATGCATAACACAGATTGAATAGCTTCTCAGCTTCTGAAGGGGGAAGGAGAATGGAGGGAGATTATTTGGATCACATAACTTTAGAAAACTTGTGGAAATTTATTATTGAAATAAAAAAGTGATAAAATAAAAAAAAACAGGGATTTTCAGACAATAAAGTGGGGTTAAAAGCACAAGAACTAGAATCATAATATTTGAGTTTGAATCTCACCTCAACTACTTACTAATTGTAATATCTTTGTCAAGCCATTTCCCCTCTCTAGGTCAAAGATTTCTCAATTATAAAAAGATTTAGAAAAATATTTTTTCAGCTCTAATTAATATGATCATATAACTTAGAGAGAAGTAAGACTAATTCAGGTTTTGCTTTAAGATCTGGAATTTATATCTTCCACAAACTTGATAACTCTGGGTCACTGATGGCAGAGCTAGAGACTGTGTGCCATGTCCCTCTGAGACCACATGTTTTGACACCCCCCCTATCTGGTGCCAGGCTTGACCCACCCACTTACCCCACACAGAGGACAGAGAAATCAATCTCATTTGGTTGCTGAGCAAAGAGGTGGGTAGTCTGAACAAAGGCAAGGTGGAGAAGGGAAAGGAAGAAGCTCTTCCCCAGTCCCTCCACCTTTCTAGTAATGAACTCTGCAGTAGGGGGTGGGAGAGGGCAGTGTGTATGGACACAGAGAGTGCTCTGTGTGCCATCTTTGGCAACCATGCCATAGATTTGCCATCACTGTTCTAGGTCTATGTTTTGAGAATTTAAAATCTCTCAGGACCCATGAAGAATCAAATTTGGTAGTCCTTTTTATGCCTAATAAGTCTAGTAAGGCTAATTACAACCAGGTGGAAAGGCAGCTGTACAGTTTTAGGTACTGACCCTTTTCATCTACATTATTCCTGGAATCAGCTCTCCCCATCCTGGCTCCATCCATTCCTGAGAACGAAGGTAAAATCAGATGAGGGAATGACACTTCCCTAGATATAAAATAAGAATCTGGTCCTCTTTTTTCTCTCCTTTAGTATGGCAACTTCCTGTAGCCTTGGCTGCAAATGGGGAAGAAAAATATGCTGCATTCTGTCCTACAGACTTGTGGGATTAGAAATTACTTAACTGGACCCTAATACAGGGGCCTGTGGGAAAAAATTTTTTTTTATTCTTGCTTTCTCAAATTTTGTATACATAGATTTTTTTTGATTTTTGATACTGATTTTGAATTCTTCTTTAATATAAATATGCATATATAAAGGGTTTATATTTTTCCCTTACTTTTTTCCCTTTTTCTTCTTTTGATTTTGATTTTATTTTCATATTGTTTTGTTTTTCTTTTGGATTAACTCACACACCCCCACAACTAAAACTTGAATCCTCAGCTGGACTCAGTGTTTTTTCAACACTTTCTTCAGGGGGGATTGTATTTCATCAAATCCAAGATTTAAATTTTGTTCGAGAGATAAATCTTCAGAGAAGAAGCTTGCTAACTAACTGAATCCAGAGAATGAACTGTTTGCAGAAAGATATCTAAACCTTTTCACTACAGGAAGATCCAGAATGAAACTTGGGGTGTGGTTGATTGAACATTTTTTGAATGTACACTCTTATGCCAAAGGGGACTGCCCCCTAATTGGCTTTTGTCAATGCGCCCAGCAAAACATTGGTTTGCTGTCTTTCTCTATCCTCTATTTCCCCATATTTACAACTATTATAATTTTCCTCTTAGTGGGAAAAAAAAATTGTATACACTTATAGTTAGAAATTTTTGGGGTGCAGTATGCTTATGTTTAGTGATCAATTGGGGAGACTAGTCTCCCAATCATCATCAGGGGGGATTGTGAATTTTAAAAGTCTCCATCTTGGTCTAGCACCCAAAAATTGTGCACACCCACACTACACAGGCATGTGCTAGTCAATGACAAATCAGAAATAACTAACTGCCCACCTGGGCTGTCCTAAGCCAAGCTAGAGCCAACCATTGGCACTTGTGAGACACAGGAAGTGAGGTAGGGAACAGCCTCTGGAATTCGATCACTTCCTGTGGAGAGAGCTAGAGGGGAGTTGGTGTTAGGAGCTTGGAGGGAGAGGACGCCCGCAGACAGCTTTCCTTCAGATCACTCACGTGAGTTAAGGACTGATTCTTTCCACCTTGGCCCTTTGGGCCTAGAACTCACTCTGCCTTGGTCAGAGGTTGAGTAGCCCCTTTCCTTTTTCTCTTCTCTCCTTCTCTCCCTCTCCTTTCCCTACTCCCAGTGTGATTAAACCTCCATAAACTCCATTCTGCCTTGAGTGTTTCATTTTAGGAATTTCATAAGTAAATTCCTTGGTGGCCATTGTTCAATATTATATTATATTATAACCTCTCCCAGAAGCTAAAATTTTCCCCATTACACCAATGAGCCTATGTTTCCCTCCCCATAATAGGTTGAATTCTAGAATTCATAATTTACTCTTTTAATAATAAATAGAAATTTAAAAAATGAATTTTGTCTCAATTCTCCTTTCCCTGACCTACATTATTCCCTTTCACAGTGTAATACATAGTATAAAAATGGAGATTTAAATCCAGGACTCCAATCCCTAGGAGTCCTTGCTAGCTCCTGGAATGCCCTCTAATCCCATTGAGATTTTCACCTGGGCGAGGTCAAACATTTCTATTTAACCTGGCTGTAAAGGCTACTGGGTCTCTTCCCTACTTCCGCTTTGGAGCACATGCGGCTCTCTACTTAGCAGGCAAGATGTGAGTAGTCGTGAATAGGCTCTCTGGGCCTAGACACGTGCCTTTTTTACTTGTATTTTCTTTATATTTTAATCTTCAACAAACCTCTAAAAATATAATACTCCTTGCAGAGAGAAACTAATTTCTACCTGCCACAGCTTGGTCCCCTAATTTTAACTGTTACAAAAGGTTTAAATTATTTTGTAGGGCCTCCAGCTATGACATTCAATAACTGTGCTCAAGGCCAAATATTATCATTATTTTATACATGAGGAAACTGATTCACCAAGATGACATGAACTGTAAGGTGTAACTTAGAAGATCATAGGAAGTATTTGAATCCATAACTTCTTGACTTAGATATCATATTGTAGACATAACAATATATTATATTTTTACATTAATTGTGTGGTAAATGGCAAATAGCAATAGAGCCAAAAACTCTCAATTTCAAGCTTAGTGTTTTCTGCTTCATGAGAATGCTATCGAGAGATGAAATTTCAACATAAGTTATGACAAGGTTTTTTTCTTCAATACGACTGTTCATATGTTTCTCACACTAATGTTATTCCTATCTGATTGGCCAGTTACTTTTTGGTTAACCCTAAGACTTATTCTTTCTTGTCTAAAGATATTTGCATTGGTCCTATAATTCCCCAATTGTCCAATATTGGATCACATTAATATCTCCTGGTATTCTTAGTAAAAGTTACAAAGGTTAATTTGATGGAGAGACCTGCTGATGCCTACATCATAATCATACTTATTGGGAGGAATTCTTCATGGGACTAGAATTTTCTATGATTTTTGACAACATAAGCAAATATGTTTCCCCTTTCCAGTGTCAACATTAAAGGCAAAAATATGGAGTGGGAATAGGAGGGATTGGACTGGTGATTTTTTTTTTCAGAAGCCTCAGGTTTCCCAAGAAAGCACAATGTGTATTATTTTTTTTTGCATTTGGAAAGAATGATTCTGTTATTTCTTTGACTTTGAGAAATTCCAATGAATATACTACAAATAGGATAAAAACTAAGGTTGAAAAGTTCTGATCATTTTTATTAAACTCTTTTAGTGATGTCTCAAACTTTAAAAAAAAATCTGTTAGAATGATAGTGGGTAGAAAGGTAGATATGCCTGATGTCCTAGATTCTTGGCAAGCTGGTATATTTAAGGTCCAGAAGATATCTCACTGACATGTCAATCACTGTTAATAGGATACTGTGTATAGTATCCCTCACTTCTTCTCTTCAAGTGTTTTGAATCTTATATTTGATCTTTCTTCTAAGGTACGTAGCCTTACCTACATCCCTGCATCCCTGCCTTCCTATACTCAATGATCTAAGCTCTAGAAATCAGAGCTGAAAGTATGCATTTTAGTACCTTGGAAAAATTTAGTTAAATACAGGGATAAGGGATATGGGAAATTGCTTAAGATGTGACTACTATGGCCTATGATTGAGGTATATTGGAGGGAGAATTCATGGCAGTCACTGATCCAGGCAATTTGCTTCTAGTTTTCTCTTTTCTTGCCAAGGCAATCCCAGGAAGCACTGCAGCAGCCTGCATCCAGGCCAGCATTCTCTGGTCTATTCACTCTAGAGAATTCTATTCTGTACCAGGGGCCTTTCTGGGAACAAATCCACTTTGAATAACCAGCTCTTTTCTGCTGACCTTACTACCTCAGGCCATATGTTTAGCTTTTCCCATCTGTTGCGAGGCTTGTCTATTGGAGACTCAAAAGATGCAACATCACAACTTGCTGTAAGGGTGGTTATCAAGAGAGGTCCTTGAACAACATATCCACCTGCCTCTCTTTATATGTGTCTTTGAAACCACTTTGACTCTTTTTGGACAACTTATTCATGATGATTAAGATCAGTTTTCTGAACAAGAATCAGAAAGGAAGCATCTGCCAGGAAAATTAAACCATCACAACCACCTTGGCCACAATTTCACAGTAGATGCTGATGCAGAGAGCACAGAACCATGAACCAAGAACATTCAGAAGAGCAGTAATTCCAGATCAATACTCTAAACCTGGTAAATAGGCCCTATGGAGATGAAGCCCCACAATTGCTTCTGTACCTGCTATTGACACAGCTATCAAAGATCCAGAAAAGAACAATATTGCCTACAAAGTTTCCAAGAGGGACAAACTGATTCTAGTCAGAAAGCAATATAATTTCACCAGTGAAAATGGCATTAATGACTTTATGGCTGCAACCTAAGGAATATGGAGCATTTCCATCTGATTTGCTATGGAAATTTTATAAGTCCATTGTGTCTTCCTTTTAAAAGAGACCTTGAGGGTTGAAACTGTATTACTTTTCTATTTGCATCTTGAGCACTCAGCTTAGTTCTTGGCATGTAGTGTTTAGTACCTCTTTTATTTATGTAATCTTTCATTCTTTCCTTCACATTTGGTCATACAACCCTTCCTCACAAATTTCACAATTATAATCCACTCTTCCCTTTCCCTATGTTATCTAGAAAGCTTGCTCCTTAGATAACAAGCCTACTTTCATAATCAACCATTTTTCTTTTCTTAGTCCTTCCATCTTTCCTTATTCAGGGATATTTGTTTTCCTCTCAAATAGACTGCTTCTCTTCCCATTCTTTCTAGAATTGGTTATGTTTTCACTAATACCTTCTTCCCATTTAACTTGTTATACTGTGAGAACAGGAATACTATTTGCTCCCTACAGCAGTGCAGCTTCTGACCTCATCATTTGATTGAAAATGTTTTCTTTAAAATGATCAATGATACCTTAGTTTCCAAAAGCAATTGTCTTTTCTGAATCCTCATTCTTCTTGACATTTCTACAATTCTTGACTTTGTCTCTCATTCTTTTCTCATTAATATTCTATTGACTCTAGGTTTTCATGACATTGTTCTCTCAGATCTCTTCCTATACAAGTGAAAACTCCTCAGTCTCTTTTGCTTGTCCTTTACTCATGTTAACATTACCAATTAGTTAGTCCTTCTTATCCTCAATATCTCTCTCAACTAAATTTGCTCTCTCCAAAATTACCAGTGATTTCAGTTACAAAAGTAGTTCTGGACTCCTCTTTAAAAATTTCCTTTGGTTCACCACACTGTCTTCTGAATACTCTTTATTCTCTGTGCTTTTTTGACTACTCTCTCTTTGTTCCCCTCCTAAATATCTTACTATTTCTTCTCAGCCTACTTTTTTGAGTGTTCATTCATGATAAGCCCCATGATTTTGGGGTTCTATTTTGAATTGTCTTCTTTCCTCTCTCTACACTCCTTTACTTGGTGAATTTATCAACTTTCATGGGTTTAATGATCATCTCTACACTCATAATTCCTAGATGTCCAATTCTAGCCCTAATCAAACTGTTGAATTTGAATCCCATAGCACTGGCGGCTGAAGGTTCATTTCCAAATGGATGGCTAATAGACATTTCAGGGAAGATGGATAGGAAATTAAAAAAGATAAGTGGGACTTCTACTCATAAAATCCTGAATTCAAATGCTGCTTTAGAAGGTTCCTAATTATATAACCCTGGACACATAATATAAATCCTATCAGCCTCAATTTCCCCTTTTATAAAATAGGGATATAAAATAAGGATAATAACAGCACCTACCTAAAACTGGTTGTTTTGATTTTCAAATAAGATAACATATGAAAAGAATTTTGAGAATAAATTTCATCATCATAATTATTAGAATCATCTTCTTCATCATCACTATTTATCTTAAACAGAAGTCATTATTTCCCCCCTAAAATCCACCCTTCATATGAACTTCCTATGAAAATCACCTCCATTTACTCAATGTACCAGGATCTCTACATTGGTTCTTTTCTTAACTATTTTCCTTCACCTCATCTGTCAAACATTATTATTTCTATGTACACAATGTATCTCATATGCTTTCCTTCTTCACATGACTAACATCTTGATTAAATCTCCATCATCTGTCATGTAAGAGAGAATGAAAGAAAGCAGGACTTTCACAAAAGAGGGTCTTGTCACACACATAGAACTGCAAGAGCTGTTCCCGAATCTGGGGAAGGGATAAAACACCTGAGGAAGTTGGGGATCTATTGTTCTTATCCTTCCAGGGGAACAGAGAGGTAACTTCCTGTTGGCAATTCTGTCTAAGCATGAGGTGAGGTGACTTACCTATTCCCTGAGAGCCAGCTATCAGGAGATCCTGAGACCCAATCCATCCCTGTCTCTACCTGTGTTCCTATAAGATCCAGTATCCTGAGAGTTACTGACTACTGTGAGAGTGAGCTGCCAGTACCGGGTGAAACCCTGTCTGTGAGAACAGCCCAGCCATCTTGGCCTTGGCCTAGAAGGGCGATAGCACCAAGAGAACAAGCTATCAAACATCTGATGAACTTACTACTTTCCTATCAATAATTTGGAGGGCCAGTTGGATCAGATTATATAGCTAGGTTTGGGGTTTACAGATAGAGTGGAGGAGAGTAGCCTGAAGATCTTGAAGATGGCTTTGTGAGAGGCCCATATAAGAAGGGAGGAAAATCCAGATTTATAGCTTAGGGACTTCTTTCTCTGGTCCTCCTTCCTTCCTCTTTGATGATAATAAACCCAATTTAATGTTTTAACAAGCTGTTAACAAGTCAGATAGCATTTGAACTTACAAGCTGCTTCTTAGGCCTACACAGGCTTGTAGGCCAAGTCACTGAATGATAGACCAAACTCTGAAGAATCAAGTCTACAAGCCTTTCTATCCATCTTATCTACCTATTTCACTTAGTAGACTTTCAATAATGCTTCCTTGGTCACCTGACCTCAACTATCTCCCCGGGAATGGCCAAAGCACTTTTCATTTAAAAATATTTTTAACATCCAGTTTTAAAAATATTTATTAAGTATCTTCCTTCAACTCCTTCCTCATTCATTAAAAAGGCATGAAACTTTATATCAAATATACTGTAGGGATCCCATATGCAGAGGATCCTTTTGAAGACCAATCATAGATAGTAGAAACCACAGATAGAAGTAAACACCTCCTGATCTCATTTAGATATGCTCTTTCTCCTAACATTAGTGTTCCACAAACTTCCAATAAAAAACAAACCAAAAAACACAAAATACTAAAATAATTTAATTGAAAGAGGAAAAAAATGAAAGTGAGAGAAAAAGTGATCTCTATATGGTGCAGAGAGCTGCCTGAGCAGACTTTTGGTCATGCTTCACCTGTGTTGGCATTTCTGAGGTTAGTGGATGATCTGAGTAACTGGATAAGTGGATAACTGAAACCAAAGTTACGAAAATCCCCGATTTAAGGGGCCCTACTGTACACGTGAAATCATGTAAAACATATTTCTATATTAGATGTTGCTTAAAAAGTAAGAAAAAAATTAAAAATTTGAAAATATACTTCAATCTGCACTTGGATCCCTTAAATTCTCTCTCTTTGGTGGAGGTGGAGAGCTTTTTTCCCCCCTCACATGTCTATTAAATTGTCTTGGATCATTCTGCTTATCAGAATGTTTAAATCTCAAGCATTGATCATCTTTTAATATTGCTATTACTGTGGATAACATTTTCTTGGTTTTGTTCACTTCATCTCACATCAATTCATACAGATCTTCAGATTTTTTTTCCCTGAAACCATCCTGCTCATCATTGTTTATAGCACATTAGTATTCCATAACAATCAAATAGCACTTCTTCAGCCATTCTCCAAATGATGCACATCCCTTCAATTTCAAGTTCTTTGTTACTACAAAAAAAAACAACAACAAACTCTTATGAATGTATCTTTTGTGTAAATGCATCATTTTTCTTTTACTTTGATCTCTTTGGGATATAGACCTGGTAGTGATATTGATGTATCAAATGACATGCATATTTTTATAGAACTTTTGGTATAGTTCCAAACTGAATTCCCGAAAAAGATGGACCAGATCAGACGTCCACCAACATTTGTCCCCAATTTTTTCCACATCCTTCCAAATATTTATGATTTTCCTCTTCTGTTATGTTAATCAATTTGACTGGTGTAAGATGTTACCTCAGAGAAGTTTAACCTTGCATTTTGCTGGTCATTAGTCATATGGAGCATTTTTATATGACTACAGATATCTTTGATGTTTTATTTTGAAAATGACCTTTTCATACCATTTGAACATTTATCAATTGGAGAATGGCCTATATTTTCTATAAATTTGACTCAGTACCCTGTATATTAAATAAATTCAGTCTTTATCAGAGAAAATCCTAGTTTCCCCCCAATTTCCTGCTTTTTTCCCTTTTGGGTGATTTTTTATTTTTAACTAAATTAAAATAAATTCTTCATTTGTTAAAATAAAGTACCAGGTAATTCCCTTCCTCCTCCCCTCCACATTAAAGAGGACATCATTTGACAGAAAATATATACATATATATATATATATACATATATATATATATATATATATAAAATTGTCTCGCTTATTTCTAGTCATCAGTTTTCTCTGAAGTTAGGCATAGGTAAATATTTCTTGAAACTAATTCTACAGCTTATATACAATACTTTTTGTTCTGCTCATTTTACTTTTCAAATTTCTAAAAGTTCTTTTAAATTAAGCTCCTCATTATTTCTTATGGCCCAGTAATATTCTATTACAACCATGTCACAAATTGTTTCATCATTCACAAATTGATGGACATATCTTTAGGTTTTAATTTTTTTTATATCACATAGAGAGTTGTTATAAACATTTTAGAGCAAATAGGTTCATTTTTTTTTTAGCCCTGAAACATTAGGAAATAAATCTAATAGTGCCATTGCTGGGTCAAGAGGTATACACAGTTTTATAACTCTTTGAACCTGAATCCAAATTTTTCTCCAAAATACTAGGATCAGTTCCCAGTTCCATCAAAAGTGTATTAAAGTCCCCAGTTTCTAACATCCCCTCCAATTCTTGTCATTTTGCAATTTTATCCATTGAACCAATATGTTATGAATGAGGGGATATCTCAGACTTGTTTGATATGCATTTCTCGAAATAATAATGATTTAAAGCATTTTATATATTTATTTCTTTATCCAAAAACTGTCTGCTCATTCATTTTGAATATTTATTATTTGAGGGATTGCTTATATTCTTACAAATTTAACAGTTCTCTATCTATTTTAGATATGAAACTTATATCCAAGCAACATTCTATATATTTTTTCTCCCAAGTTGCTGTTAATCTTAGAAACATTAATTTTATTTGTACAAAACTTTTCATTTAATGTATTCAAAATTATTTCTTTTACATGTCACAATGTTATCTTTTTATTCATGAAATCTTATCCTATCCTTAAACCAGATACATAATATATTCCTTACTCTTCTCATTTGTTTGTTATCTCTTTTTATGCATAGGTCACATATCTATTTTGATCTTAATTTGGTAAATGATGCAAAATATTGATTAACATTTAGTTTCTGCTAGACTGATTTCCAATTTTCCCAACATTTTTTTCTAAATAATGAATTTTTATTCTCGAACATGGTTCTTTACTTTTGTTATACATGAGGTTTCTGTAATCTTTTACAAGTGTTTCTTGTTTGTCTTGTCTGTTCCTTTGATGAACTTTTCTATTTTCTACACAGTACTAGTTAGCTTTGATAATTATTACTTTATAATAAAGTTTGAAATCAGGTACTTCTATACTTCTTTCACATTTTTTTCAGTAATTCCCTTGACATTTTTGAACTTTTGTTTTTCTAGCTAAAATTCTTATTAATTTTCTAGCTCTATAACATTTTTACAATTTAATTCGTAGAACACTGCATAAGCAAATTAATTGAAGTAGAAATGTCATTTTTATTATATTGGATTAGTCTATTTTTAAGCAATTAATATTTCTCCAGTTGTTTAGATCTGCCTTTATTTGTGTGAAAAGTGTTTTGTAATTGTCAAGTTCAAATAGTTCCTACATTTGTCTTGGCAGGTAGACTACCAAGTTTTTATTTTTTATTGTCTGCAGTTATTTTAAATGGAATTTCTTCTTTTAATCTCCCAGCTTGGTTTGGTTTATAATGAGAAAATTTCCTAAAGCATAATCTGGATCATAATTCTCCACTATTCAATAGCTTTAATGGTTCCTTAATAATTCTGGGTTAAATATTATTGTCTCTTTTCTCATTATAAACAAGGAAACAAACTTATCGGCATTTAGGTCTGAGATTAGGGAAATATATGATGGCTGTGCGTTTAATATTGAACAAAATAAAGTCAGTACAGGAACCTCAAACTTACTCAATCCTATCTCCTTCCTATCCCATATTTGAAATTTTCTATAAAAGTCTTGGTACAGCTTAATTTGGAAGGGATGAATGTTAGAGGGGATATGGTAAAATTAGGACACTAATGAATTGCTGGTGGAGTTACCCAACCATACTGGAGGGCAATTTGTATTTATGTCCAATGGGCTATAATCTTTGTTCTAGTAATACCATGTAAAATGGAGATGAAGAAAAGGGGAAAGGACCTACTTGTACAAAAATATTCATAGTTGCTCTTTTTTATGACAAAAAATCAGGAATTGAAGAGATGTTCATTAATTGGAAGATGGTGGAACACATTGTAGTATACATATATATGATGGTGATAGAATAATATTGAGCTATAAGAAATACTATTGAGCTATAAGAAGGATGATTTCAGGAAAGACCTACATGAACCGATGCATAGGGAAATAAGCAGAAACAGGAGAACATTGTACACATGAACAGCAATGTTGTGGAATAATCAACTGCGATAAAGTTGGCTACTTTCAATGATCCAGAACAGTTCTGAAGGACTTATGACAAAAAATGCTCTCCTCTTCTAGAGGTGTGTGTGTGGGGGGACATGCAATTTTTCGCTTTTTATTTGTGTTTGTGTTTGGGGGTCTTTGTTTTATATAATTATTCACTAACAAAAATGAACAATATGGAAATGTTTTGTAGGATAATACAGGTTCCCAGATTGAATTACTTGTTAGCTCTGAGAGGGAAGAGGAAAGAGGAGGGAGACAATTTAAGTCATAAAACTTTGAAAAAAAACTTGTGTGGAAATTTGTTATTCTATATAATTGGCAATAAATAAATAAAACTGAATTTGGTAGTTACTTTAAAAATTCTGTTCTGAGTTTTAATGTTTTCTAGTAAATTTCTGCAGGAAGATTGACTTTTTATGGAGCTAGAAATGCAAAGTACCTTCTTTATTCTAAGGACAAACATTTGATATTTTGAAAAACATAGTTAATGACATTCTTCTATTGGAATTTCAAAGGATATTTTTGTTTGATTTTCAAGATGTTTTTGTTTACTTTAGTCAAATTTAAGAAGAACATTTCAGTAGTCTATGGTATCTATGGAAGTACCTTTCTAAAGTGTGAGGTGGTAAAGATGTTATTGAACCCAGGATCAAAAAGTGTTGTGTTCTGGACCTACCTGAGCATTTGCTAGCTTTGTGAAGCTATTCAGGTCCTTTGATCTTCGTTAACATCAGTTCACTCATTTATAATGTGAAAAAAATGAACCTAGGTCTAGATGCTATAATTTCTAAATGATAAATTGCCCAAAAAACAGACTTTATCCATTCTCCACTATCAGTCCCAAGATACACAAAGCATCATTGAACATTCTGAGAAAACTCTTTAGTCATGATAGTGTGACCTCTAAGGGTTATTTAGCATTCTGATGACTTCCAGGTTTCCATGGAGGAATACATCATGCTGTTCCCACGAAACTGACGGCTATCTGATATAGTTCATCTGATATCATTTCTTCTTTGTAGAGTCAGGCAATGATGTTAGGTGGGATTATGTCTTCATTTGTATCTAGGTCATAGAGTTATATGATGTTTCATATATGGTCTCTCTCTCTTCTGTGTATTTTTATAGACTGTCCTAAAACTAGAATGAATTTAGTAAGTCATTTAGTATATGATAATTAAAATTTATTGGTTTTTAATTAATCAGAAATATTAAAATTACATATAATTATAAAAACCCAGTCAGATGCCAAGTTCTGGAGAAACAAAGACAAAAAATTGTCACTTCCTTTGATAAGTTCACAATCCAATGGGGGGAGAAAATATGTTAAAAAGTAAAAGCAAACTGAACTGTATACAGAATAAATTTACAATAATCAGCAGAGGTAAGGCATTACGATTAAGAGGGATTTTGAAAGGCTTACTGTGGAACATAGGATTTTAAAAGGTATAGAAAAGAATTCAGGAATACCAGGAGGTAGAAATGTGGAATAAGAACATTCCCAGAATGAGTGACAGTCAGGTAGAATGCCTGGAATCAGGATATAAAGTGATTTGTTCAAGAAATAGCAAGAATGTAGAGCTAAGTAATTATAAAGTATATAGAGCATAAGTAAGTACTTTTAAAATTAATTAATTAATTTTCATTATAGACATAGTAAATACTCCTATCACCATCAAAAATATAAGCATTTAACTAAAGAATTGCTAAAAAAGATTATTTACCCAACCACTAGATCATATTGTTTACAAATTGTTTAAAATATGTAAATTATACATGTATGCTAATAAAAATATCCTTTGCACGTGGATTCTCTTTGGGTTTGTTTTCCTTGGATACCTTTTCCTCTTGATTTTGTGGCTGTTTTTAAATGGAATCATGTTATATATTATTCTTATTTTCTTTTTTGTTACTTCATATATTTCTCTCATTTTCTTTTTATTTCCATAAGCCACTATTAGAATTATTATTATTCAGCCATTTCACCCATTCATCATATTTGTGTTATATTCAATATTTTTGTCATAACAAACAAGGCTTCCATAAATATTTTCATATATTCACAGCATTTTATCTTCTCAATAATTCCCTCAGGTATTCTAGGAATGACATTTTTAAGTCAATGGGCATGAACATCTCTTAATATATATTTCTATCTTGTTTTCTAAAAAAGAAAAAGGAAAACAATAAAACAACCTGCTCTAGCAATGTAACATGAGGTCTGTTTTTCATGTTCCTATTAGCATTTAATATGATCATTTTAGCCTGTCTGGTTTTCAGTTAACATATTACTAAGCCATATTTTCCTAGATTTGTCCTTAGGCAGCCCAGGCAATGTGTTGCCAGGACCATGCTCTTTCCAAAGCAATTCTTTCCAGCTTGATTATACCTGGTGGAACTTTTGTTCCTATGTCACAAACTCTCAGGGATGCAGGATTACTTCCATAGTATAATGAGTTGTTAAAATAAGATTTTTGCAGGATATTATTCTCTATAAACTATTGTTGTCCCACTAGAAATTATACTCAGTTTATATTTATGCTTAGATTTATATCTATTATTAGCTTCATGTAGGTGTAAGGGGACACACCAGATACCAATCTTATTTAACTTATCAAAGGTTCTTTTCATCCACTTAATTTCTTTCTTATTTATATTTGGTTACATTTATTTAGTTCTTAGAGGAAGAAATGAAAATGTACCACTATTATTATTTTGTTTTTTGTTTTCATTTGTATCTCATTTAATTTTTCCTTTAAAAACCTGTGTGCTATACAATTTGGTCTATATAGGTCCAATTTTGATAATGCTTTATTATCTATGTTAGCTCCCCCAATACAACATACTTATCCTGTTCATATATCCATATATACCCAAACTCTGTCAGACATAATGATTGCTACTCCTACCTTCTCTTGATCAGCTGAAGGATAGTATACCTGCTCTTGACCTTCACCTTCATTCTATGTTGGTCTCTCATTTTCAGTGTTTCCTATAAACAACACATTGTCAGATCCTTGTTTGAGGTGGAGTAGGTTGGAAGATGAGAAAGGTAAGAAGGGACTAGGTCATGAATGACTTTGAATGTCAAGCACAGGATTTGGAGTTTCATACTGGAAGCAATAGGGAGCCACAAGAGTTTATTGAGTATGGAGGTGACATAATAGAAACTTCACTTTAAGAAAATCCTTTTGGCAGCTGAATGGAGGATGAACTGGAATGGAAAGAGAATTGAAAAAGTAGACAAACCAGCAGTCTACTATAATGATCCAGACTTGAGATAATGAGAGCCTACACTAGAATGATGGCATTGTCAGAGCAATGTAGGAATATATGAAAGAAGTTGCAACGATGAAATTGAGAGCTTAGAAACAGATTGGATACGCAAGGGTGAAAGATAGTGAGAAATTGATTATGACAACTGGATTCTGACCCTAAGACATTAGGCAGATAATTATGCCCTTCACCATAATGAGGAAGTTAGGATTGTGGGAGGGGAGCAGAGCTAGGATGAAAGATAATGAATTCAGGTTGGGGCTTGTTGAGTTTATGATGTTTACTGAACACCCAATTAGAGATATCTGAAAGGTAGTTGGAGACATAAAGCTGGAAGTCAGCAGAGAGATTAAGGCAAAATAGGTAGATTTAAAAATCATTAGCATAGTAATTAAATCTATGGGAACAAATAAAATAACTAGGTAAAATGGTACAGGAGAAGAAAAAAGGTCCCAGAACTGAGCTCTATTGGATACCTTATAGATAAAGGGTGTGACCTCCATAAGGATCCAGGAAGGCAGAATTAATAAGAAGAATTTAAATAAGTAGAAGAACTGGGAGTGAGTAGTATTTTGTTTAGGGTTTAGGGTTACTTATCTATGATGAAATTGTAATTAGTGTTACTGCAAGAATTTGAGCTCTAAATTATGTTTTCTATCCACCAATCCAGTAAACTTATTTAATTTTTTTCTGATTTTTAAAAAAATGTTCAAATATTATTTAGTCAAATCTATTATTTTATAGAAGATGAAACAGAGGACCAGAAAGACTTAAGGTTATATTTGGACACATATATTTCATCACCAAAAAAGTGGCACAGCTGGATCTTGAACTCGGGGTTTTTAATTCCAAATCATTGTTCATTTGTAACCAACTGTTTGTGATCTCAAAGGTCCTTAGCTATCCATGGGATTTTCTTGGCAAGGATGCTGGAATACTTTATCATTACCTTCTCCAGGGAATCCTTTTGTCATACAATTGGAGGTTAAGTTGTTTGCTCACTGCCACACAACTGGCAATTGTCTGAGGGTTGATTTGAACCCATCTTCCAAATTCAAAATCAGCACTCTATGTCCTGAGTGGCCTAGATGCCTCCTTTGATTCCAAATATTATCCTTTTTCCAACACTGTGATCCACCCTAGGGGGAAAAAAGAAATCTTTTTTAGTTGCCTTTATTTACCCACAGTTTAACAGAGCTTGAATTGAGGTTTAATGAATGCAGGTTCACTGTTCTTTGGACTATGTCATAGGACCTCAGGCAAGGTCTCATCAGGAACCAAAGATATCTGGCTTTTTGAAGTTTGGTCCCTTTAAATTTCTAGCCCCAAGTAGAAATAAATTAATCACAGGAGACACAAAGGATCACAGATTTATAGCTGGAAGGTACTTAGAGGTTATCTAATCTAATTTACTTTCTTACAGCTTAAAAGCAAACAATAAAGCACACCACCAAGTAAATGTAAAGACATTTCAAATGACTTGTCAAAGTTCATGTACATAATTAGTTGGAGTACAGATTTGAATCTATGTCCTCTCAATCTAGATCCAATATCATTTATACATTTCCATCCTCCATCCAAAGGAAATCCTCTCCTACTCACCATTATAGAAAGTAAGTTATTTGAGTCCGAGGTCTCAGTATTTCATTTCCCCATTTTTAGTCACAATTCCTGACACATAGTGGATGATTAACAAATGTCATAAAATTTAATTCTATTTGCCTCTCAATTTGGTTAATTTTGAGTTAATTTGGAATCTGTGGCTCTCCACAATGCTTTGGTGGTTAACGTGTACTCTGTGATTTTATGGTAAACAGGAAGGGTAAAAGGATGGGCTCAAACTAGTTATAAACAGAAATAAAAGGTTTATTATTAAACTAAAAGGGAAGGGGAAGGAAGGGAATCAGGAATCAACTTACTTATCAATCCCCCCAAAGATATTAAACCCTTATTTTTCTAATTATGCTAAACTAACTAATAAAATGAATAATTAAGGTCAGAGAGGGGCTTCTAGGGGCAAAGACAACCCAGCCCAAAGAAATTCTCACAACTAAGTGTTCTCCTTTGGTCCAGCCAGCAGTGCAGAGAGACTCCAGTAGAAATAATTCATTTTCTATGTAGTTTTCAGCAGCTGGAAGCAGGCAAGAATATCCAGATAGCCAAAGGAAAGTAATTACTGGGTTTCTGGACCTAGTCAAGAATTCCTCTGGTATATCTTAAGAGCAGGAGAGATGCAGCTTCTCCCTTCAATGGAGTCCAGCCAAACTGACACCAACTGTTTTTCCAGTAACAGCCTCTGTATCCAGTCCCTGCTCCTGGGAGAGTTCCTGTTGGCCCTGCAACCTCTCATGCATCCAGCTTTGCAAAATGCCCTTACTCCATCAGTGATAATCTGAGTTGCTCTAAGCAACCTAAGAATTTAAGAATAAAATGTATAATGAATTCTTGTAACAAAATAAGTGCCTTTTATATGCTAACTAGGAGCCTCCATTCCAGAAGCAGCGGTAATGGAGTATTGAATGCTCTTAGAAAAGCAGAGTTTGAACTCTATTTTTCAGTTCTATTTTATTTATTTTGTCAGGACAACCTGTGTCTTGGCAAAGTTTGCTATTCTAATACAATTTGAATATCATGAATATAGCAGCCACTTCCTTTTTGATTTGTTTTCCAAATCCATTCCAAAGCAGAAACCATCAGAGAACATAAATGTCAGAAGACTCATATTGATAGTTACTGGAATTGGATTTTGTAAGTCAACATCATATCATTAGTTTTATCTCTCAACTAGTTTTCAATTTCTGATGGTGGGAGAAGTTTGCAGAAGAAAAACAGGCAACATGGAAAGGGGCTAGCAATGTTAACAGAGTCTTTTGTCCATGTCAGTTGTTCTAAGAGGTTAATAAAAGTTTTGTTAGAAGGGACCTTAATAACAAATTCATTAAATATATTCTGGAAAAGGAATCCCTTTTACCAAGATAACACCAAGATAAGTGGTCATCCAATTGTACTTAAGACTTTCAAGGTATGACTCCACCAAAACTAATTCAATCAGGAATAGAATAGAAAGGAATATATATTCTTCTAAGTAGTACATAACACATATATGAAAATTAATAATATATTAGAGCACAAAAACATTATAGCTAAATGCAGAAAAGTAGAATTATTAAATGCATCATTTTCAGATAATAAATGTAATAAATGTATATCTAATAAGGTATAATGGGAACATGGAGTAAAACTTAATTGGAGACTAAAAAAATGAAAGAAAAATTAGGTTAAAGAAAAAGTCATAGAAATAATAAATAATTTATTAAAGGAAATGATAATGAGATAAAATACCAAAACATATGGGATACAGAAAAAGCAGTAATTCAAAGAAAATTTGTATCCTTCAATGCAAAGAAAGAAGAGATCAATGACTTGAGAAAGCAATTTAAAATAAAAACTAGAAAAGAATAAATTAAAATACCTAAATAAATACCAAATTTGAAATATTAAAAATTAAATGAGATAAATAAAATTATATCTAAATAAACCAATGATTAAAACATAATAAGGTGATTTTTTGAAAAAAAATCAACAAAATAGATATTATTGATTAATATGATTAAAAAGAGAAAATACAATCACTGATTTCAAAAATTTAAAAATTCTAAATGTACTGCTAATGAAGATGAAATCAAAACATTAGATTTTTACTCAATTATGACCTGAAAAATTTAACAAATTAAGTAAAATGGTAGAATATTTATAAAAAACTATAAACTGCCTGTATTAACAGAGGAAGAATAGAATATCTAAATAAATGTACATTAGAAAAATAAATTTGAGGACATACATGAGCTTTATGAGAAAAATATATGAGAAGTAAATGGATTTACAAGTGAATTCTACAAAAGATCAACTAATTCAATGATAAATAAATAATTTGGAATAATAATAAAGGAATCATGCCCAACTCCTTTTATAAAACAAATGATACTGATACTGATACTGTTTATAAAACAAAAAATACTGATAACTGAAGCAGAAAGTGGAAAAAGTAGAGAGAATTAAAGAGAAATTTCATTAATTAAAATGGATGTAAAAATTCTAAATAAAAAAATTCCTAGGAGACTCAACAATATACCACAGAGATTATTCACCACGACCAAACAGGGTTTATACCAGTAATGCAGTGATGGTATAAGAAATACTATTAGTATAATTAATAATATCATTAACAATAGCAACCAAAATCTTAATACAATAGGTGCGGAAAAATACTTTTCACAAAAATGCAACACTTTTTCCTATTTAAAATACTTGAAAGCATAAGTATAAATGGATTTTCCTTAAAATAATAGGAAACATCTACCTAAAACCATCAACAAATAATTTATTTAATTTGCTTAATTAATTAATTAATTAATTTAGAATATTTTTCCATGTTTACATGATTCATGTTCTTTCTTCTTCCTCCTCCCCACTGCTCCCATAGCCAATGAGTAATTCCACTGGGTTTTGCATTTTGCAATATTATTGATCAAGACCTATTTCCACATTATTAGTATTTTCAATAGAATCATCATTTAGAGTCTATGTCCCCAATTATATCCCCATTGAACCATGTAATCAAGCAGTTTTCTTTTTTCTTCTGTGTTTCTACTCCCACACTTCTTTTTCTTGGTATGGATAGTGTTCTTTCTCCTAAGTCCCTCAGAATTGTCCTGGATCATTGCATTGCCATTAGCAAACATTTTAAGAAGGAATAGACAAGAATCTTTCCAATAAGATCAGGAGTGAAATAAAGATGCCCATTATTATTAAAAATATTCAATATTATATTTAAAATTTTAGCAAGAGCAATAAGAAAAGAAAAATAAATCGAAGGAATCAATATGGGCAAAGGTATAAAAGGACCATCTCTTTACAGATGAAATCATGATATACATGAAAAGTATCAGATATATTTTTTAAATTTTATTTTATTGATTAAGAAAAATTTTCAATGACTACATGATTCATATTATTTCCCTGCCCTCCTCCAACCCCCTCCCATAACCAATGTGCAATTACACAGAGTTTTACCTGTGTCATTAATCAATACCCTATTTCCATATTATTGATATTTGCATGAGGGCAGAGATAGACAACCTTTTGAGCTTAGTATGCCAAAATTCACCAAAAAGCTGAGCATAACTTGGGTGGTGTGTCACTTTGAGAAAAAAAAAACACAACATAATTCTGTGATATTTATAGTGTAGATAACAAAAATTTATAATTGTAATATATAACTGTGCTTAATAAACCAAAAAACTAATGATTTAAATTACCTGCTTAGTGACTTCTTTGTTAGTTGGTTTATTTTGTTGGTCTTGATATTATTTAACTTGTGTGGGGTGATAGGTAAAGGGGAGGGGGAATTCTTTAACTAACCTGCCTATTAGTGAGTTTTTTGTTGCTGAATTTCATAGATATGTAGAAGAAAAATTGTGAGTGAAGCCACTGCTATATTTTTCAGGGTGCTAAAAGTGTTTGGTAGTCAGTTCTAGGCACTCCTCCATTGCACCAAACCCAGTATTCCTCTGGCCCCACCCTGCTTTGCCCTGCTCCTCCCCAGCCAGCTGGCTTGGGGGTTCTGCAAGAGTAGCTACTGTTGCTTGCCATTCACCCCCTCCAACATGTCCAGAACATGGAACAGCCCTCTCCCCAACTCTCCCAACCATCCAATACCCCCCGGCCAGGCTGGGGAATGGACATGAAGACAGCTGTGGGCCTGTGGCTCCCTGGGCATCTCCCAGCCCTGAGGCACACTAAGCCTTCATGTAGCTGGTCTGGTAGTAGTCTCTCAGTAACTGAGGATGACGATTGTCTGTGCCTTTTGGGGACAAAGACACTTGTGCATGAAGATTTAAGTGGAAAAGTCGGTGCACAGAGACAGTCCCACTCTCTTGGCGTTGGAAGCCTGGGTCCATTGGCACGAAAAGTTGTTACACCCGGAGACTTCCTCAGCTGCATTGGATGGCCGTGTTGTCTTTTGTGCTCCAACATGCCCTAAGCACTCCACAGTGCTTTGCTGCATCGCCCTCTCAGCCGTTGAACCTTCTTCTGGTTTCTTCTGCCTGTTCCACCGAAGCAGTCTTCACATGCTGGGTGAGCAAAGCCCTGGCTCACCAGGGGTCCACGACCCGATGGCTACCCTCACAAGGTTTAGCCGGTTATCGAAGCCGTTGCTGGGGTGTGGCCGCTGCCGCATGCTAGCAGCTACTGGGAGCCACAAGGGAGGGCTGGGTATCAGATGGGGGTCAGAGGCTGGAGAGCTGCCCTAGGGAGGGCACGACAAGCCCTCCATACCAAAGATATAGCTACATGTCATAGAAAATGGCTACATGTGTCAGTGCTGACACTTGTCATAGGTTCACCATCACAACAGTACAGTGATTGTTTAAAGTCTATATCCCCAATCATATCCCCGTCAACCCATGTGATTAAGCAGTTGTTTTTCTTCTTGTTTCTGCTACCACAGTTCTTTTTCTTGATGTGGAGAGTGTTCTTTCTCATAAATCTCTCATAATTGTCCTGGGTCATTTCCTTGCTGTTAGTAAAGAAGTCCATTCCATTCAATTGTGCCACAATGTATCTATCTCTGTGTACCGTGTTCTCCTGGTTCTGTTCCTTTCACACTACATCAATTCCTGGATGTGATTCCAGTTTGCATGGAATCCCTCCAGTTCATTATTCCTTTCAGCCCAATGGTACTCTATCACCAGCAGATACCACAATTTGTTCAGTCATTTCCCCAATTGAAGGGCATCCCCTTATTTTCCAATTATTGCCACCATGAAAATCATGGATATAAAGAATTTTGTAAAGGTAAAAGTATTAGATATTAACCAAAAAATTAGTTGAAACAATAGTTTTAGCAAAATACCAGGATATAAAAATAAACCCACATATATTTTCAACATTTACCTGTATTACTAAGAAAATTGTTCAAGAAGAAATAGTAAGAGATATCCAATTTAAAATAATCTTAGACATGATAAAATACCTGGAATATGCTTGTCAAAACAAACCCATAAACTACATGAATATACTCATAAAACACTTTTGATACAGATGAAGTCAGATGTAAATAATTAGACAAATCTTAATTGTCCATGTTTCGATTAGGCCAATATAATTAAAATGAAAATCCTGTTTTAGCTAATCTACCTATCCAGTGCTCTCCCAATTAAATTACTAAAATATTTTATTAAACTAAAAAATAAAATAAAATTCATTTTGGAAGAACTAAAGGTCAAAAATATCAAAATAATTAATGAAGAATTATAATAGCAGTGAGTCTAGCTGTAGAACATGAGCAGGTTAACATGGGAACTTCAATATAACAGACAAAAAATATAGTTAATTTAAAAAAAAACAAAACTAGTTCAACCCATAACTCCCCCAGATTCTTTCTGGAACTTTGTCCAAGTGGCTGTTTTCATGCTAGGATTGTTTTCACTTCTGTATTCATATGATCCCATTTTTGAGATTGTTCCTGAAGTTCCTTTTCTGTAAGAGCTCACAAATACATATTTATTTAAAATCTGATTCATAAATATAATCTTTTATCTCTTTCTGGACCTGTTGGTCTCATTCACTTCTTTTCAGCATTGCATTTTATTTGCTATTCTTCTCCAATTGGGCTTTTGCTCATAAAGGTCATTGTAATTCTTTTGACTTAAAGGTCTGTTCTCAGAAATCTGTAGTGCCTAGCATATAGATAGTGCTTAATAAGTGATTGTTAGCTTACTTACTGAATACATTCTAAAGTGGTACAGTGTCTGTGGAAGTGCATAGAGAAGAAAGATTCAAGGATGCACTAAAACATTATTTAATTTAATGATATAGCTGGAAAATGAAGGAATGTCTTTACTATGTTTTACTGCCTATCTATCTATCAATCTATCTATCAATCTATCTATCTATCTATCTATCTATCTATCTAATCTACCTTTCTATATTTCCATTCACTATCTCTGTCAATCTGGGTCATAAATATTGAATTTACAATTTACTGCTGAATTTATTAATACACCAAGTATCAGAGACAGAACTAAGCTAATGTCTTTGAGTCTTAAGACTGTGACTTGTATTCATGACAGCCATTCAGTGAAATAGGCTTAAGATATTTCAGTCAGGAACCAAGGTTCCCTTAATTCACTAAGACTATCAGTTGAGCTCAATAACTGGCTGTGTGCACAGGGAGGTATTTGAGTGGCATGATGATTCTTAAAGACAATCACAAATAAAATACAAGCTTGCACAGATCTGATCACAAGTTCATGGCAAGAGTTCATTGATGGACTATGTTCATTTTCCAAAAGTAGTCTTTTTTGTTCTAGTTGCACAGTGAAGCATTTCTTATTCACTATCACTACAAATGATGATTTCAAAAAGATCTCAGATTTTGACAGGGACATTCAAAGGCTTGTGGCATGATTAGTCAGTCTATCAGCAAACCTTTAATAAGGACCTAGTATGTTCAAGGAATAATGCTAACACACACACGCGCAAACACACACATGTGCAAATACACATACACACAAGCTGCTAAAAGTAGGGAGAGGAGAGGAAGGTACTTGATGCTAGAATATGATAGAAAAGTCAGAGAAGTTTCAAAGTAATGAATCCAAGAATGGAATGAATATATGTTTTGTAAGCACAAAAATGTGGTTTCCAAGACTGTGAATTGCCAAAACTGTAAAGGTTTCAGCCAAACTGTAAAGATAATTTTTAGTGTCTTGATTTATATAAAAAATAAGTGGTCACCATGGGAAAATTCCCAAATATGAAAATACCCAAGTCAGCTGGTTTTTATTGAGATTTTAATTAATACAAATGAAGGAATTAAGGGAAGGGAGACAGACAGACAGACAGACATACAGACAGAGAAAGAGAAATAGTAGAAAGGGCATAGGCCAAATGGACTAGTCCTGAGCCTTAAGGGAGAGAGAGTCAGTCTTTGTCACTCACCACAAGATCATCTTGAGCAAGCTCCAGTCCTTCACTGAAGTCCTGAACTCCTGAACAGAGTTCACAGACCCTCCTCTGAACTCCTGACCTCTGAACTGAGTTCAGAGAGCTCTTTTTAAAGAGAATTTTCTCTTATGTCACCTCCCCTAAATTTTCACACCTACGAATCATAGTAGATGCTTTTTCCCAAGACTGCCCATTCTTAGTTCCCATCACTCTTTAGTTATAACCTTCTCTGGGTATATTATATCTTCTCAGTATTTCACATCTCTTTTGCTAAGTTTGTCTTTTGTAAGTTGGTGACCTTTTAGTGATTAATTTAACCTTCAGAGGTACTTAGAACCCTTTTGTATTAGATCTAGAAATAGACCACCTAGCTTAGGGTTTTTGCTTCACTTTAAGTATAAGTTGGGGACTTTTCATTGTTCAATCAGGAATTTGCAACTTTATCTTCCTCTAAGGCACTGTCTGAGCAGGATGGAGTAATTTTAAAGTTATCAATACATTCCTGACCAAGTATATCCATTGTTAAAAATGGGGAATAGCTTAATAAAATCTTCTGAAGTAGAGTCTGAGCAGTTTTGAGATTCACAGTTTTGAGATGTTTTCTCCTTAAATGGAGGTTTGTGGGTTAATTTCTCCAACTTCTGATTAAAGGGATAAGGAATGGAGATGATGTTTAATGAGAAGGATTATGGATCTTTACAATAAAATGTTCTCCAACAAGGAGCTTCCTGGGCCATGATAGAAAAGACTCAGAAGTATTAGTGTAACATGAGAAGAAGTTAGTGATGAATTTCTTGTTAAACTTTAAAGGCCATTTGTTTCCTTACTGTGCTACTTCCACAGGGAGGCATTTCTGAAGTCTGATGACTCCCAATGATGAGCTCAAATAATCTAGGAGATGTTCTTGTCTGCATTAGTGGAGAGGAGATATGTTATAATCTAATAAAAAAAATTAAGACCTCCAAGAACTGATATAAAGTGAAGTGAGTATAATCAGAAGAACATTGAACATAGTAATAGCACTATATTTTGATGAATATTTTTGAAAGACCCAGTTAAGCTCAGCAATAGAATGCTCCAGGACAATCCCAGAGGCTCATGATGAAGAACTGATGGAATCTAACAGCATTCTAAAAATACTATGCTTTTTCTGTTTCTTTTGAGATGTCTTCCACAAAATAATTAATACAAAGGTTTTACATGATTGTACATGTAAAATCTATATAAGATTGTTTAATGTCTCAGGAAGAGGAGAGGAAAAGGGAGGAACAGAATGAGGGACAATGGAAGGAAGGTAGAGAATTTGGAACTAGAATTTTTAAAAAAGGTTAATTTTTAAGTGTTTTGAGATGAAAGAATCAAAGCAATCATACTTATATGGAAAAATGCTCAAAATCATTATCAATTAGATACATTCAAATTAAGACAATTCTGAGGTACTACCTCATATCTATTAGTTTGCTAATATTATAATAAAGGAAAATAATGAATGTTGGAGAGAATGGGACAAAGTTGAGAAGCTCATGTATTGTTAGAGTTGTGAATTGATTCAACCATTCTAGACGGCAATTTAACTATGTCCAATATGTGCCCAGTAAAACTGTGAATACCTTTTTGTTCAGTAATACTGCTACAAGGTCTGTAAAGCAAAGAGACCAAAACAGAGAGAAAACTACCTATTTGTCTTAAAAGGTTCATAGCAGCTATTTTTGCTATGGCAAAGAATTGGAAATTGAGGGAATATCTATCATTTGGGGAATGACTGAACAAATTGTGATAAATGATTGTGATGGAATATTATTTTTTATGAGAATGTTGAGCAAGATGATTTTGGAAAACCCTGCATGAATTGATGCAGAGTGAAGTGAGCAGAACCAAGAGAATACTGTAGCCAGATACAACAATCTTGTATGACAAATAACTGTGAAAGACTTCGCTATTCTATATAATAGAGTGATCCAAGATGATTGTGAAGAATTCATTTTTTTTAAATGTGATTCACTTCCAGAAAAAAAGAAGTGTTGGAGTATGAATAGAGATGGAGGTATATTATTTTTTGCTTGATTTGTGTATATATGTCTATTTTTTTCTAAATTTTGGTTCTATATGAGTATTTTCTCAAAACAATGACTAATAAGGAAATCTGTTCTATAAGATCATATATCTATAATGCTGATAAAATTATTCACCATCTCAGGAAGGCAGGGTAGAGAAGGGAGAGAGAGAAAATAATTCAGATATGATTAAGTTTGAAAAATAATGTTGTTACATATAATTGGGAAAATAAAATGTTAAAATAGTATTGACAAAATATTGTCTTTCTCTTTCAAGTACCTAAGTAGATGACTATTTCTAAGGCATTTGGAAATAGTAGTTAAAGTACTTGAAAATCTGAATTATTAACTTCCACTTCTAACACTTATCACTTGGATGACTCACTTGGCTTCTTTATGATTCAGACTCCTCATTTAGAACAGCAAGGGTAGATTGATCCTCCAAGGATTCTTTCATCTATAAATTTATGATCCCTTCATGTTGAAAATATTTTGACAAAAAAGACTCTTCCTAATAGACAAGATTGGTCATGATTCTCTAGTCCTAAGGGGCCAATGAGCTGGGAACATATTATTAAACTTTTTTTTTAATATAGGCTTCCTTAGTGTCAAATTCCCAGAAGAATGTGAGATATCCATTGGGTGGACCAGTTAAGAATGGAGAAGGATACAGAATAGAATGGCACATAGGAGTAGTGTGACAGAGGCTGGCACTAGAGAAAAGTGCCAGGTTGAAGAGTATGTGAAATTGATCACTTTGATGGGGGTGGGGCCCTAGGAGTGGAATCTGGAGGAGGAGAAGACTGTTTGGGAGAGCAGTGAGGGTCTCTCCATCTTGAGAAGCCTAAGAGAGAAGTTGGGAAAAAGACTTTCTCCTGAGGGTTACCCACTTTTCCTGCTGGTGACTGGAAATCCTCCTCCCCCACAACACTTCCCAATTGAAAGGCCTTCTTAAGAGAAACCTGAGCAGACTTTACCCCAGCTCCTGTTGCCCAGGAATGAGTCAACCTGACTTTATCTCAGGGTGCTCAGGCTGCCAAGGCCCCAGTCCCCCCCCCCCAACTCAAGGAGGGAAGGGAAAGGGATTAGTTAGGGCCAGGGACCTTTTTTCCCCACTTTCCTTTTCCCATTCTTCCCTGACCATTATTTCCTTTTGTGTTACCTGATGGAGTTGACATTAAAAGTTATCTGTTCCCCAAGCTGAGTGTGAGTGAACAGATCAAGGGGAGACCCTTTGGTCTTGAGTAGTGGAGGGAGGACAAGAAGGACAAGAGTGAAACTAGGAGAGTGGCTTTAGCTAAGGAGGGAAGGCAGAAGGGTGAAAATCTTCAAATCCCCTCTCCTTTCTCTGAGCCAACTCATTACATCCATTGTATCCCCTGAACCCTGCTTTGAAAAGGGGGTTCTCCTCTCTTTCTCCCTCCACATACCAAAAGTCCAAACTTCCCTTGGGGTACAAACTTCCCTCTTTTATCTTTTTTTTAATACTGTAGGTGTCAATATTGCAATCTTAATTATTGGGAGAATGTGCATATTGTTGGTATTATACAGGGATCAAAGGCAAGTTCCTGGCCAGGAAGAAGTGGTTATTGGCTGATAAAGTATTAGACTTGGCAAAAAACAACTTGTTTTCAAATCTAACCTCCACTGTTCCACCTAATCTCAATTTAATTGATGATCCTGATGAACTTCAATGATGTTAAGGTGGTGTTCACCATCATATTGATGTTTGATTACACTGCAAGAGTAATAATTTTGAAGTAAAAAAGTGGCTTTAAATCTTGATTTTCTGCCTCATAGCTTATCTTACCTTGTGTAAGTCACTAACTCTTTTTAGGACTCATTTTCCTCTTGAAAGTATGGCAGTTGGCCCCATTATCTTCTGAAGTTCCTCCATGTTCTAGTTTTGTGTTCCAATGGAAGAGATGAATCTCCAAAGTCAGATAGTCTGGGCTTTGCCCTTTTCCTTATTGTTACATTTAGGATGCTTCAAAGGAATGAATAAAGAATTCAAGGTGAAAAATATAATGATTATTAGAACAGGCAAGAGAAATGCCTTGAGAGTATATATATATATATATATGTATATATATATATAGATATATATACATATATATATATCTATATATCTATATATATATACATAAGAATCTTCTGCTGAATTCAGATATTACTAAAGGAAACCTGGGGGAAAATACACATGCATACATATACAAACTGAAAACTGTGTAAGTCCCCAACCTAGCCTACTTTCAGCAGATATAAGTAATTAATTAATTCGCTCATTTAGCATGAGGTGGTTAAGATCCTACTGTATTTTAGGCAACCATCTTGATATTGGAGAAAAAATGCTAAAGAAAATAAAACATTTCCTCAAATATTGAATACATGAACATGTAAGGGAATAGAGGATATCTTTAAAGTACATTCAAGGTATTTTTTGGTGGGGCACTAGAAACTCCCATGTAATGGAGGTGAACACCAAAAAGCAAATTGTGTAAGACTAGAATTTGAGATGAGATATGAAAATAGTTAGGAATTATGAGATATAGAAGTCAGGAGGAAGGATATTCCAGGTATTGTTTGTCCAGAGATATATAGCAAAGTTTAGCACCTACCTCTGGTGTGAGGGATGCCAACCCCTTTTTTCAGGGATGCTTTCCTACTTTGGTGTCCACCTGGCAACCAGCTCTTGCCTATAGCTCTAAGAAGTTTCAACTTGTGCAGCAGCCATACTCTATTGAAACTATCTTAGCAAATGTGTTAAACCAGGTTGTTCATCACCAACTGGCCTCAAACAGTGATGAGTTGGGAGTGAGATCTACCCCAAGCATGTGAAGGCTTCCCAGACAGAATAGCCTGGTGTGAACAATTCCTTTCTAATAAGTCATGAAGGTGGTGGAAGCAGGCACTGTGGAGCACTTAGAGCTTGGTTTTTCATTGAAGACATTAATTTCATGAATTGCAATCTGACCTATCACCAGTCATCTTGACATTTGTCTAACTACTGGTGTGGGATGACTCTGAATGAAAGAGTGAAATTGATGATTTTGTACAACTCTACCTCACTTAAGTCCAATTTCTGGGTGATTCAAAAGACATCACCCATACCCTTTTTAAAAAAATTGTTTTTCCATGGTTACATGATTGATGTTTTCTCCCTCTCCTGTTCCCTCTCCCCTATTGGAGTTGATAAGCAAATCCACTGGGTTATACATTGCTGGAGGCCATCATTCCATGATTGAATGACAAGGTCAGGGTCTGGGGAAATGGGGTCTGCAAAGAAGATCCCCCATAGAACGAGGGCCCAACTGATCCCCCTCTATGACTTCTATCCCCAACTCTCCCCACTAATGGACTTACTATGATTACTAATCTCTCCCCAATACAGGAGAAATAATATGAGAGCAAATACTTATAGGATCAATGTGTGTATACCCCACTTTAATGTCCCTAGATTAGTATCCCAAAAGATTGCAATTACACAATCAAAGCCCAAAGATTATTGCACATAATCCCTCCTTTCTCAAGCACAAGGCACGCTTCAAGGCTTTACAATAAACACTGACCAAAAGTTTGAGCACCATAATAAATCTTTCCCTACTGTTATCACATTCCAATGAATTTGTTGATGAACCGAAAGCATACAGCATTGCTAGGCACTTCAAAGTAACAAAAGAAAAACAGAACTTGTAAATTGAGGAAAACCCCAAAACTGGTCTGCTTTCAGTCACTTCTTAACCTCACCCCCAGATAAGAAGATATTTTGTTATTCATCTCCCAAGCAATTGTGATTGATAGTGAAAGATGACCAAAAGTACAATTATCCCCTCAGCAGTTCAAGGGGTACTAACCTACACATGGCTTTATTCACATTATTCATATCTATCGCAGAGTGTTGTAGAAACCTAGTAAATGATCACATAGTTCTTTGTTGTAGTAACATCACAAAAGTGTTGTTTAGGTGATTTGATAATATCCAATCAGAATGTAGAATGTCACATACGTAGAAAATTGATTATGTGTCAAAAAAGCTTATACAAAAAAACCCTAGATAATAAATGAACCACAGCACTATGGCAGATCACTGTGTGTGATGCCTGCATATGTGGGTTGAATATATGGTGTTTCTCATCTCCTTTAACCCATTGGGCCATCACATCTGGGCAGAGAAATAACCCTGGGTCCTCAGAGAGGCTGCTGGACAGATCTCACTAATACATGTGTTATAACTTGATACCTGTTTCCATATTATTTATTTTTGTAATAGAATGATCTTTTAAATTCAAAAGTCCAAATCATAGACTCATATAAATAGGTGATAAATCATGTTTTTCTTCTGAATTTCTACTCCCACAGTTCTTTCTCTTGATGTGGATAGCATTCTTTCTCAGAAGTCCCTCAGAATTGTTTTGGATCATTGCATTGCTACTAGTAGCAAAGTTGATGACATTTGCTCATTCCAGAATTTTTCAGTTCCTGTGTATAATGTTCTCTTGTTCTGCTTATTTCACTCTACATCAGTTCATGGAGCTATTTCCAGTTCATATAGAAATCAAGCAGTTCATCATTCCTTACAACACAATAGTATTTCATCACCATCATATTCCACAATTTGTTTAGCCATTCCCCAATCAAGAACTCCTCACTTTCCATTTTTTGCCATCACAAAGAGTATTGTTATGAATACTTTGGTACAGCCATTTAAAAAATCTATTTGTCACCATATTGCCATTTACAATTTAATATTTTACTATTTCGTTGTTTTATAACTCCATCCTAAATGTTCATAGATGCTATTTGTGTCCAACTTGTGGATGAGGTTCCTGAGTTAGAATTGACCTGATTAGTCACAGTTGGACACACCACATATTGGCATCGTGATGCCATTTTGATCTTCTGAGTATGAAGGTTAACAAATAACCATAGATTGCACTAAAGTATGGATGCAGATGATATTGGAGAGTGAAAAGAAGCAACGCATTCACTTGGAAAAAAGAGTAAGATGGAGTAATGTATAAACCTATAACAGGCTAAGAGCCAGTTTTAAAAGTATTTTTCATGTCAAACAGGCAAACATATACATAGAAACATATATATGTGTGTGAATATATATGTGTATATATGCATGTCTGTATACTACATTGTGTTTGTATCTATATATAGTATGATTTGTCTTAAAACTAATATGGATCAACTGGAGGTTCATGAAGGAGGGAAAGGGAGATGACATCCTATGTCATTTTGTTCTATAGGGATATCAGTTGGACAACTATGCTCAGAGTAGATTGTAAAGAAAGAGGCTTGATCTAGGGGAACTAATTATGAAGCAAATGCAGAAAGCCAGGTAAGAGGTGTTGAGGACAGGTAATAAGTTGGTCATGGTGCAAGTGAACACTAGGGAGATGATTTAAGTTCTATTTTGGGAAGTCAGAATCACAAAGACTTCCTAATTAATTATATAAAATAAGAGAAAGGGAAAAGTTAAAAACAACTCTGTGATGAAAACATGGGACACTCCACAAAAAGTGTTACTCTTCTCAAAAGGCATTATTGATTTGCATCAAATACAAGCCTGCACTTAGGGTCAACAAGACCTTGATTAAAAAGCCATCTGAGAGACTCAGTAGTTGGGTGGCTCTGGGTAGATTCTTTAATCCCTTTGATCCCTAATTTCCTTATGCTAAAATAATAGCAATAGTTCCTTTCTCAAAGGACTGTTGTTAAGACTCAGTCCATGTATTTCAATTGCATTACAGAAATGAAGTCATTCTGTTCTCCTACTAACTTTCAAGGTGGAATAATACCAAGAGACCCATATGCCATTGTTTCTCAATATATTAAAACTAAGTCTTGTTTTACTTAAAAATTCATCTTAACATTCATTTAGAAATTGAGTTTTAAATTTCTTCCATTCCTTATAACCCTCTCCCATCCCCAGACAAGGCAAGCAATATAATATAAATCATACATTTGAAGTCATGTAAAACATGATTCTATATTGGTCATGTTAAAAAATATGAGAAAAGTGTAAGAAAGTGAAAAAAGTATACTTCAGTCTGCACTCAGTTATCATCAATTCTTTCTCTGGGGATGGATGCCATTTTTCACCATGGGTCCATTGGAAATTTTAGATCATTGTCTTCATCATATTAGTTAACTTTTTCACACTTGGGAATTCTTATATTATTGCTTACTCTGGACAATATTTTCCTGGTGATGTTTCATTTATTTTGTAACATCTTACCTGTCTTCCCGGTATTTTTTTCTGAAACTTTCTTGTTTGCCATTCTATCAAAATAATATTCCATCTCATTTTATTTAGCCATTCCATAATTGATGGGCATCTACTCAATTATTAATTCTTTGTCACCACAAAAAGAGCTTCTTTCAATATTCTTTGTACATGCATTTTCCTTTTTTATAATTAAACAAAATGGTAATATTGCTGTCTCCAAGGAAATGCACAGTATTATAGTCCTTTGGAAATAGGTCCAAATTGTTCTCCAGAATTTTTGGACCAATTATATGCTTGCTATATAGTCATGATAACAGAACAATGTATGAATTCACCACTCTGGATATCTTTCAGAGATTTTTCAGTCAAAATAAAGGTACAACTGAATGGTGGAAACCAAGAAACTGCAAGACCCTGAGATTCTGCCATATCTGGACCCTTTGGCAGAAATGCAAATATTTGGGGAAAAGTTAGGATCAGGTTCAAGGTAGTTTTCTTTGATCATTTGAAGGATTCTTATATGGAAAAGTGATGACTTTTTTTGATGACTGAAAAGGGCACAACTGGAAGTTGCATAAAATTAATTTTACCCTTGAAACAACAACAACTCTAAAAAATATGGTGGGAGAGTTTCAACTAAAATTTCATAATCATATTAGTATGGTAAAAGGTTTTATTTGGGCATAGTATAAATTGGATGACTGCTGAGATTTCATCCATATGTGCAATGCATTGTGTATTGGTTTTGCCCAGCTTACCTTTTCAGGCACTCTATGCTTAGTCCCATCTGAAGTATGAACAGAGTACCCAAGAGTTTCAGAAGAACAAGATATGATCTTCTTGTAGTTTACTTGAGTAATTAGATCAGAGAAGGTGAGGGTAGCAATATCTATGTGTTCTGTCATTTACTGGTAGCAGAAAGTGTTCCATATCTAAATTCATACTCAGGGTAAAATAGCTACCTAAGAAGTGACAGAAATATAATTATATTCACAGTATCAATGTGTGGTTGATCAAAGATTATGTATAGATATAGATATACACCTATAAATGTATATACATGTATGTATATGTATACATATATGTTTATATAATTATATAAACATACATATATATATTGAATCTTCAAAATAGTTATTAAATAAATGAGCTTAAAATCAACTGGTTAAAATCACTGGAGCATCAGCTTTTTCATGAACTGATTGACAGAAAATTTAAAAGCACAATTTCTTTACTAATATTAACAACAACAACAACGATGATGATGATGATGACTCTGATATATAACATGTATTCAACACCTTAAGTACTGTAAAGTGCTTGATAATCATCGAATTGTATTCTCCCCCCAAATCTTGGGATATAGAAGCTGTGATTACCCCCATTGTATAGATACAGAAATCAACAAAAGCAAAAGGTATAACATTGCCAGGATGACACAGCTGGTATACATCAGAGATCAGTTTTTTTTTATTTAACTGTCCTTACTCTAGATGCATCATTCTAAGTACTGGTTAACCCTTAGACAATCAAGCATCACTTAAATTTTTTTTTTAACCCTTACCTTCTGTCTTGGAGTCAATACTATGTATTGGCTCCAAGGCAGAAGAGTGGTAAGGGCTAGGCAATGGGGGTTAAGTGACTTGCCCAGGGTCACACAGCTGGGAAGTGTCTGAGGCTAGATTTGAACCTAGGACCTCCCATCTCTAGGCCTGGCTCTCAATCCACTAAGCCACCCAGCTCCCCCCTGCCCCCATCACTTAAAATTTTAATGACAAACTCCTTTATTTTGTTCCCACTTTTCACAGCAATAGGAGGTCTAGATTGGATCTTAGGTAGTTAATGAGCATCAGTATATTTCCCTCCAGTCAAAATGTAAACACTCTTCCTCCACCTTCAGCTCCCTGGTAAGAGGGAAGTGCCTTTACATATGATGTGGTTGTTCTGTCATACTAACTACAAGAGAATGGAATGGGAGGCCAGTAAATACAGTTGAGTATTTTCTTAAAGGCCAAATTATCCTCTCAGGTCCTAGTAGACAGATTAGGGACTCCTACAGATGGGGATACAAGGAAGATTGTCATTAACTGAGCTATCCTGGAAGCTCTGGGGATAGCCTTGGTGTGTCCAGATGAAGCGAGGAGGCTATTTCCTTGTCAAGCTATTTTAGTGACCTCTTAGCACAGACTGAAGTGTCATTACCAGAATGAGCTCTCCCTGCAAGAACAATAATTTAGTTTGTTCCTGATCTCAAAGAAATGATGAGGAAGATTCATAGTGTTGATATTGTGAATGTCTCTTCCCTCCCCAATAGAATTCTAAAGTGTACAACAAAACTAGACTTTCACAAACCACTTTCGTGTTCCCTTTTGACAAATGTTAAGACTCTCTCTTTAAGTGGGAGGACAGGAAGCCAGAGAAGGCTCCTTTATTGTCTCAGGTTTTGATTTGTTAAATTAAACACCTACTGGGCTTGGCTTTTTCTCTACAAGAAAATAGATTCTTCTTTCTTTCCAGTGACTCTGTTTTATACATGAATGATGGAGTCTCTCCCACCATGAGTATAATCAATTTCCATGAACTGCCATGAGGTGCAAAGGTGCATTTTTATATATTGGTTTCAAATCAGGTCTTTTTTCCCCCTATAGTTCAAAGTGATGCATTGGTCTAACACATTTTCTTAACTGAGTATGAGTATAGAGGATTTTACCTGTGTGCTAATGCATACATGCTGTATTAAAAATTAAAAATCTGATACCCTAAAAAAGAACTACATTTCCCGGGAGCCCACCAACTTCCTGTCATTACTTTCTGTAGACAGGGGAAATTAGGCAGGGACATGGAGGGGTCCCGCCTCTTTACTTCCTGTCCAGAGCTTGGTGATGGTAAGGTGGGAGTTTGAACTGGTGGATCAACCAGGGCATGTGGTCTTTATTTTGTATTTTCTTTATTCCTTGATTTCTAATGATCATTAATAAATTTCCTAAAATATAATATTTTATTACTTGAGATGGAATTTTAATTTTTACAATACACTAACATTATTTTTGTCTTTTGTTTTCAAAGAGGATTAATGACATCAAGGGGTGATGTTTTATCTTGGGATCAAGTTGAATTTAAATGAGGCAGAGTTTCCCAGAGACATCTGCCTCCCTCTGTCTTTCAGAGTCAACAAAGTCCAGGGGCAAGATAAAATTCAGGATAACTGGTGTTGGTCCAGGATATGATGGATTACTTCAGAATCTTCCAAGCCTGGCCAAGTTCCATGTTCCACAGAACCTGCTTACACCACCTCCATTCTTATTCTGCTGGAAAAATCTTTATATGCCTAGGATAGTCGTCTCCATAGCTCAACAATGGGCTCAAGGCCTTTCAGATACCTCAACTCTAGTTTAGTCCACCTGACAAGATAGCATACTGGGGTGTGGCCACTTCCCATTTCATAGCTTCTTGGAGCCACAGATGAGAATTGGACAAAAGCTGGACACCAAGGATGGATGAATAGATCTGAAAAAGGTCTCAGCAAGCCTGTAAAGCAGAGATGCTAGTCCTCTCTGAACCCCTTATATGCATGTGCATGTATGTGTGTATGTACATGGACATGCAATCTGTGGTGTCTTTGGGGTGAGAGGATCCTCCTTTCCATATGTAGTCCCCTAAAATATAGATAACAATTCCTGTAGACTTTTTCACCCCAGGTCTTTCTTTGCCCAATTTAATCCTAGGCATAGTAAGAGGGATTTCACTGGTATAGAGGACTCCTAGAGGAGTAAGTTCTCTCTGCCAATTCAAATTAACATCTTCTCTGAAACTTGTAGCTTGGCAAGTGAATTTGATGTCTAGCATCACATGGACAGAATGTATTGAAATTGGGAATTAAGCCCAGGTCTTCATGGATTTGAGGCTGACCCTCTATGCTACCTTGTTGGCCAAATTTTAGTATCTGACAATGAACAATGAAAATTCAAGTGTCTACCATGTAGTGGGTACTGTACTAGGCTCTCAGGGCCCAAAACCAGATAAGAAACAGGATCTGTCCTTAAGAAGTTTATATTTGAGGAGATAACATGTATATCTCTGTATATTTTTACATGTATGTGCATACATATATGTTTGTGTTTACTAACCAAGCAAAAAAAACCATGTTTTAAGCCTCTCCTATCTGCCAAACATAACTCTAGGCACTGGAGATACAAAAGAGGTAAAACTAGTCCCTGACTTCAAAAACTTAAAGTATAATGGAGAAGGCAACATATAAACAAATAATGCAAAGCGAGCTATATACAGAATAAATAGGAAGGGATTAGCAGATGGAAGACACTGGAAATGTGAGGTATTGAGGAAAGCTTTCAGAAGAATATGGGATTTTTATTGGGCCTCAAAACAATCCAGATAGAGAACAGTAATGGGAGAAGATTCCAGGCACGGGGGACAAACAGAGAAAATTCCCAGAGTCAAACAAAGGGAAGACATTGTCCATGGAACAGGCAGGAAGCCTCTGTCGCTGGACTGAAGAGAACGTGGTAAGTGAAAAAATAGAGGAATACCAAAAGGTAGAAGGTGTTAGTTTATATGGGCTTTGAGTGCCAAACAGAGACATTTGCATTTTATTGTAGAGGCAAACAGAAGCCACTGGAATTTATGGACTGTAGGGGGTGAGGAGTCAGGCTGGGGTTAAGAAGTATGACATAATCAGTCCTGAATCTAAGGAAAATCATTTCAGTGACTGAATGGCAGACGGATTGCAGTGGATAGAGATTTGAAAGAGGAAGAGCTATGTGCAGGCGATTACAATAATCCAAGCATTGCATTAGAGTGGTGGCAGTGTCAGAGGACAAAAGAAGGCATAGTCAAGAATGGCTGCAGAGGTGAAATTAATAGGTCTGGAGAACAGATTACATCCAGTGAAGTGTGAAATGCTGAAGAGTTCTGGCTACCACCTGTCTAGTCATACTGGACTCAGAGGTGTCTGTGTCTGATGGTAGGTACTGTCCTTCATGGTAATAGGGGAGGTAGGAGGTGTAGAGGCACTCAGGTGCAAGATAATGAGTTCTGTTTGGGAAGTTGAGTTTACCATGTCTATTGGACTTCCAATATGAGGTGTCTGAAAGGCAATCGGAATTGCAAGGCTGGAGGTCAGCAGAGAGATTGGAGTCAGAAAGGGAGGTTTAAGAATCAACAAAGAGATGGCAATTTAACCCATGAAAGCCGATGAAATAACCTAGTGAAGTAATAAAGGGAAAAGTGGAAAGGGAAATCTTGGGTGATACATATATAGGGGGATGATTTGGAAGAGGACTCAGAATGGGAAACAGGAGGAAGCATCCTATATATAAAATGAAAAAAAAGGACAGAGTGATATGAGGGTATTTAGGTGAGTAAAACCAATATGTATGCATATTTATAATGTTATGTGCACATTGTAAGGGTAATTTTAGCATTATGACTTGAAAATCTAAATTAATTGTCGCCGGAGAAAATCCCAAATAATAAAATATCCAAGTCAGTTGGAAATTATGGTGTTTTTAATTAATATAGAGAGAAGGAATTTAAGGAGAAGAGAGAGATAGAGGAAAGAGTTCATTTAAACTGCTCCAGCTCAGGCTGAGCCAGGCAGTAGTTAAAGGCCTTGTCCAAAGTGGCCTCCCTGAGCCCAAGGGAAAGGGAGTCAGTCTTATCACTCACCACAAGACCATCTCAAGGAAGCTGTCTGAGGGAGATCCTCCAGGCTCAGTTCCTCCTCTAAACTGACCTTTACTGCTCATCTAGACCTCCTTTTAAAGATGTTTTTCTCTTGTGACACTTCCCCTAAATTTTCACATCTACCAATCACAGCAGATGTTTTTCTCCAGGACTGCCCATTATTTAGTTCTCACCTTCTTTGATTAGATCTTTGAGGTACTTCACACTTCTTTGTTAAGTTTACCTTTTGTGAGTTACTTGACCTTTTGTGATTAATTTAACCTTAATAGTTACTTAACAACTTTTTGTATTAGATCTAAAAATAGACTTAGCTTAAAGTTCTAGCTTCACTATAAGGTATGAGTTAAGTATCTTCATTGTTCAATCAGGAGTTTACAACTTTATTTTCCCCTAAAGTACTATCTGAGTAGGGTGGAATAATTTTTAAAGTTTTACAACATGCACACATGTATACATAGTTTAATCAATATAATAGGGAGATAAAGATGCTAGAGACAATCCTTAAGATACATCAGATATCTGAGCTAAGTTTTATTTTATTTTATTTATATCTTTGGAAATTTTTATTTAATTAATTTAGAATATTTTCCATGGTTACAAGATTCGTTTTCTTTCCCTCCCCTCCCTACTGCCACCTCCTATAGATGACATGGAATTCCACTGGGTTTTACATGTGTCATTGGTCAAGATCCATTTCCATATTATTGATATTTGCACTAGGGGGATCATTTAGAGTCTATATCCCCAATGAGCTAAGTTTTAAAGAAATAAGAATTCTAAAAAGAAGAAGTAAGAAGAGAATGAATTCCTAGGTTTGGGCACACTTTCTATAAAGTCAGTGATAAGATATTAAGAGTGATCTCTGAGGAACAGCAAGAAGTTCAGAAACACTAGAATGAAAGGATTTTAATTAAGTTCAATAACACTTGATTCATCATCAAGGAAATAAATCTCACAGTGGATAGAGCTCTGGAAGTGGAGTCAGTAAGACAACTTCAAATCTAGCCTCAGACATGTACTAGATATGGAATTCTGAATAGCAGGTTAACCCCATTAGCCTCAGTTTCCACATCTATAAAATGAGTTGGCAAAGAAAATAGCAAACCACTCTCTAGTATCTTTGCCAAGAAAACCCCAAATGAAACTGAGTCAGACATGAATGAACAAAAACAAAATTCTTTTGGGGCAGGTAGGTGGTACAGTGGTTAGCTTTCAAATGATTAGCTTATCTAGGGTGGAGCATAATGTTCTGTGATATTCAAATCAAGTAGAGATTCACATTAAAAGTAGAGATGTGATATGATCATAAAATAGACTACCATGAGCACATTAGACTAGACTAATCATGAGACACTAGAGGTATTGAAATAGAGGGCAGATGACTATTTGTGGAGATCAGAGGGTCATAGATAAAGGGGTGGAAAAGATACTATCAAATCCAATAATGACCTTCAATTTTCAGAGAAGAAAACTGAGTCTCATCAGTAGTGAATGATTTGCCTATGGCTAGATGGAGAGTAAATTGCAGAAAAGAGGATTCATCTTACATGTTCTGGCTCGCCTGCTCTTGCTATGTCCCCACAGTCATTCTTTTTTTATAAAGGAGATTTATCCTCATTGCTGGTATTGGTGTAGAGGGCCCTAGTTCTTTTCAATAGAAAGATTCTTTTTAATTATTTTATAACTCTTCTGCAGAACCAACCTTCAGACAATAGAAGGCATCTTCCCTTTTCTTCCCAACACATATATTAGACATGCTTTCATGTGAATGATTTTCTCCTTCTCTTCCCTTTCAGCCATTGTCCTGTTATACAACATCACTTTTAAAATGAAGACTAACATCTATATTTGAAACGGGGGTAATTTTTCAGAGATTTAGCTTCACATTTCCAAATGACTACCCACTAGCTACATGGATAAGAGGCTTTCTACTAGCTCTTTCGAAAATAAATTATTGGCTCTAGTGGACATTAATGAACAACTCCTGTTGTCTCTCCATTTTGACACATGGCCAATCTTTATCCATACATTTTCCTGATTATAATTCCTGCCCTACTTGTTGCACTTTAGGGCCCTCAAGGTGCTTTCCTCAGACAATTCCTATGATTTACAGAGTTTACTATCATTATATCTATTTTATAGATGAGAAAATTGAATCATATTGGTGATGGGTCTTGCCCATTTATGTGATTCTAATGTATCAGAATGTATCTAAGTTTATCTGTTTAGATCTATAACTATATTTCTATATATCATTATCTAGCTATCTTTCAACCCATTTCTGGCATAGATATCTATAGGTATATAAATCCTTGCTCCTTTGATCTCAGAATGGAAAAAAAAAACTTGTACATCATGTGACATCAACAGAAATAAAACTGCCAGAAAATTTCTTAAAATTTAAGTCCAATATAACCATGGAAAGAAATTCTAAATTAATTAATCAATAAAAATTTTTAAAAATTAAAAAAATAAACTGATGAAACAAGAGAAAAAATAATATCCAAAAATGTTACATAGATTTCACATTTTATTCTAAGGATATCAAGTTCATTCCTGACTGGATTCTCTGAATATGCACATATATGTGCAGGTGTGTATGATTAGGAGGTAGAGGTAGGAATAAAGGAAAGATTTATGGAAGAATTGAGATTTAATTGAAAAAAAATTTAAAAGAATGATAAGATTTCAAAGGAAGATAATAAAGGGAGTTAATTTGAATGGTAGAGAATCTCAAGAGGAAAGGTTAAGAAAAGGAATCATTATAATTGCTGTGAGAAGAGTTTGCTTTGAAATTTAAATACATGTAGGAAAATAATGGGAGATGAGAGCTAGAAAAATACCTAAAAGGGAAGTTTCCTCAAAAAGTTTTCATTAGAAGCATGACTTAATAAAATCTATAAAAGAACATTAATCTTACAGCGATATATAGAAAGGAGTTAAGGGAATTGGAAGAGTAAACCCTAATAAGCATATTAAGATACTGAGGGTACCACCAAGTTACTAATCTTTCCTAAGGAGGTTATTTATTATGAGAAGCTGAATGGAAGAGTGGGTAGAACATTGAATAGGAACTCAAAGAATCTGAGTTTCAATATTGCATCTGCTACTTAATGTAGGATATATACACACATATACGTGTGTCCCTGATGCAAATATTACATATCAGTCATCATTTACTACTACTACTACTACTACTACTACTACAACAACAACTACTACTACTACTACTTTTGGTGCTACCATCACTACCTCTACCATCACTCTATTATTACCACGGCTACTACTACCACCACTACTGAACCTTTCTAGGAGTAATTTTCCTCCAGGAAAAAGAATGAAATTTAAGTATTCAATCTACATTGAGTAGGATATTGTCACCATGCATCTGCTGCTGCTTTCTCACTTCAATTTTCTCCATTACTTGTGACATTCCAACTTTGAGTTATCACTCTGAGCTCATAATCTCTTCTCTCTTTAATGAGTTCCTCCCAGAATCTATATTTTGAGCAAGAACCACAGCTAAGTCCATCCACCATTCCTTTCTTGGCTCTGCTTCTGCCATTCCAGTCTTTGCCACAACTTCCCATTTGTTCTTTTTTTTCCTCCTTTAGGTTGCCTTGTGTCAGTATAATGGAAGCTTTTTCAGGACAGGACTTATATTTATATTTGCTTCAATTGATACCTCCAGCATTTACTATGGTGTCTAACATATAGCAAATTCTAGATAATTTTTTTGACTTGATTAGATAGTGTGGAACAGTGAAACCAACTCTGGGTTTAGAATCCCAACAAGTGCTGATCCAAATTCTGACACTTGCTACCTGTGTGACCAGAGGCATGTAATATAAACTATTTGTGTCTCTGTTTCCATGTATGTAAGAACTTGAAGTAGATGATATCATTGGTTTATTCCAGATCTAAATGTATAATATTTGAGGCTGTCCCTTCCAATTCACAATACTCTTCGAAAAACACACAAACATTACCACTTATGAAATCAAATGTCTTACTCTTACAGTTTTTCTTCCACTGGATCCACCAGTTATCAATGGGCACATCATTTCGAGGCTCATCTGTGTTTATCTCCAGGTAGTTTTATCCTGCACCATTGAATCAGAACCATTTTCCAAGCATCCCAAGGCTACTGACTTTGAAAATGACCTAATCTCTAGGGAGGCAATTCCAAATCTTTAATAGAGGTCAAGCTTAGAACATTATTCAGCTTAAAAAGTGGCCAGATTCAATTCTTGCTTATCTTAGAGGACACTGTGAAATAAAGGAAAACTAACGTTAAGGAAAAACATCAAAGGAGCTGTCTTGATTTAACCATGGTTTTCACATTGGCAGGAGGCAAATGATGTCAAGAGGCCCACAGTTTTTCCTGATAATCAGGAGGATTACTCCCCCAAGCAATGAAGACAGAAGGGTTGTTACTGGCTTCTAGTTACATTTTCTTTCTCTAATATTCTCTGCCTGCCACATAAATGACTTTCCCCTAAGCAGTACAGTGAGGGAGAGTCTCCCCTTGGACCTGGGGGTTGATTAAGAGGAGTGAAGAACTGGAAATCAGTGTCTTTCAGCTGACTGACTCCTCTTTTTGTGGAGTTGAGACAATGCAGTTGTAAAAATGTGAATGATTTATTCCAAAGGGGATGTTGATATAAAAAGTCATTTTGCTGTATTCAATCAAACTGAAAAATAAAGCTTTGAATAAAGCATTTGTCATATGAATTGTTCTTTCTTAAGTCCTGAGGATCACCATGCACTCACATTCTAGAAGAGATGATAAGGCATGGTTCTTGAAGCATCAATACCTAAACGGATTTCCCAAAGTAGTTGTTCTTTCCTTGATGGATGCTACTCTCAGACCACCATGTCTTCTCATCCTGGGATCTGTGACTGTGAAAATGTGGGTTTCAAGACTGTGAATTGCCAAAACTGTAAAGAAAAATTTTAGTGTCTTGATTTAAATCAAAAATAAGTGGTTTCCATGGGAAAAATTCCCAAATATGAAAATACCCATCAGCTGGGTTTTATGGAGTTTTTAATTAATACAAATGAAGGAATTAAGGAAAGGGAGAAAAAGAGTAGAGAGTAAATAGTATGAAGGGCCTAGGCCAAATGGCCTAGGCCTGAGCCTTAAGAGAGACTAGTCAGTCTTTAATCACTCACCACAAGATTTGTCCCAAGCAAAACTCCGGTTCTTCACTGAAATCCTCAACTCCTGAACTGAGTTTCAGAGACCCAGCTCCTCCAACTAACTCCAAACTCCAAATAAAACGCCACCTCGAGCTCCTTCCTTTTAAAGAAAATTTTCTCTTGTGTCACCTCCCCTAAATTTTCACATCTACCAATCACAGTAGACATTTTCCCCAGGACTGACCATTTTAGTTCACATCTTCTTTTGTTATCACCTTCTCTGGGTAGACTAAAACTTCACACCTCTTTTGTTAAGCTTGCCTTTTGTAAGTTGTTTGACCTTTAAGTGATTAATTTAACCTTTATAGGTACTTAGCACTCTTTTGTATTAGATCTAAAAATAGACCTAGCTTAAGGTTCTAGCTTTACTATAAGTATGAGTTAGGGACTTTTTCATTGTTCCATCAGGAGTTTACAACTTTATCTTCCCCTAAAGTATGCCTAAGTATGGGTGGAGTAATGTTAAAATTCCCAATACATTCCTGATCAAGTACCTCCATTTGTTACAATAAGGGAATAGCCTTAACCAAATGTTCTAAGGTAGAGTCTGAGCAGTTTTAAGATTCACAGATCATAGCTTTTACAGGTGGGAGGTACACACAAATATGTCTAGTCTAATCTCTTCATTTTCAAAATGCGGACACAGAGAGGGAATGTGTTTAAGTTAATCGGACAAGAGTCAGCCTGGGATTGGTTTTCAGGACCTTTGATTTTGGAGGAATGGAGAGTTCTTTCCATTGAATTATGTACCACCTGAAATGATAAATCTCTATGTCCTGTAGTAAAAGATCAGAAAAATTACAATATGATACAATATGTGATAAATGTAAGGAAAAAATAAGTTGAACAAAAACATTAGAAGGAATATAGGCATGCTTTTGAATTGGGAAATCTCATCTCCTAGCATTCTTGAATGGAAGATAGAGAAATATTAAAACAAAACAGAATAAAATCAAAGAAAATTTACTTTTTTCAAGACACATGAACAAACATTTATTACACTTATTAAGCACTTCCTAAGTGTCAGGCACCACACTAAATGACAGAAAACAAGAGAATGAGTTTCCTGGACAAGGAGTGATTCTTCATAACCAAACAGAGGGAAAACAAAGGCCTAGCCAGTGATGGCAAACCTTTTAAAGATGGTGTGCTGTGTCCTGCCATCTCCCCTCACCCCCATGATGAATCGGGGAGGAAGAAGGCACTCCCATTGGGCTACTGGGCAGAGGGGAGGTTGAAGTTATAAATATCCCTCAGAAAGATATGGAGAGGGGGAGGGAGAGGCCTAAGTGCTTCAATCCCCTCCAGCTCTGCTGCCAATGAGCCACCCACCTTAAACCAGACAAGGGAGGGAGGAAAAACTCCCATTGTGCTACTGAGCAGAGGAGCAACTAAAGTGAAAAAAAATTCCTGAGGTGAAGTGAAGAGAGGGAAGAGACCAGCTCCACCCCATTCCTTCTGCCTTTCTAGTAACTGTTTCTGGCCAGCAACACCACACATGCCCACAGAGAATGATTTGTGTGCCGTCTTTGGAACCCATGACATAGGTTCACCATCAAGGGCCTAGACTATATATGTCAAGGAACTGGATGACTTCAATGGTCACTAGCTCTGAAGGATAACTATCCATGTACTTCCCTTCCTGTTTCCATCCTTCTCTCTCTCTCCCTTCTTTGCTCCCTCCCAATCTACATACTTCTCTATTTATCTATCAATGGTATCTAAGAGGTTCAGTTGATAATGGGCCTGAAGTCAGAAAGATCTGAGTTTAAATCTGACTTCAGATATGTACTAGCTGTGTGACCCCGATATTCCAGTTTACTTCAGTTTCTTCATAAAATGAAATGGAAAAGGAAACAAAAAAAAACAAATATTTATACTTATCTATTGTTATTAAATCAATGTTTCATCTATCCATATATATAGATATATATGGATATAGATCCTTGTTTTTTTTCTATTTCCATTGTTCTTTGTATCTTTCTCTATCTCATATATCTATCTCTGTTTCTATGTCTGTCTATTTCTGTAATTCTATCCATCTCTTCTCTTTGTGTGACTCTTTTCACTATATTTAGAACCAGAACACTCCATTTTGAGATTTGACATTGACTCTTAACTAGCTGTGATAATGGGTAATGTCCTACCCTCTCTGAAATTTAATTGCCTAATCTATAAAAATGGCAGAAAAGTACTTTTGTGATGTATCTCATAGGATTTGGGGGAATTAAGGTCATTATAAAAGAAAAAAAAGAAGAAAAACATCTAAAATCTATGATCAGAAAAGAGCCTAGACATATATTACAAGAAATTATCAGGGAAAACTTCCCTAATATCCATGAAGAAGAGAGAAAAATGGGAATTGAAACAATTACTAATCATCTCCTGAAAGAAAACTTAAAACAGAACATCCCAGGATTAAAAATAGTCAAATTTAAAATCCCAGGCCAAGAAAAAAATTTCTACAAGGATTTCCTGTTGTTCCTGTGAGGAAAAAGAAAAACAAAAACCAGAACTGATAAGAAAGTTTGATGAGAAAATGTGATAATCAAGAGAAGCATAAGGAGATAAGTAGAAAAGTGAAATTTTAAGGGTATCAATAAGTTTGAATTTACTATATTCATACGTGGGAAGGAGTTAATCACTATGAGGGCAGTAAGAAGGTATGTACATGGAAAGAAAGAAGGAAATAACCAGAATAGGTTGGGGTGATATCCAAAAAGAATCAAGGGAGAGGAAAGAGGAAAACATGGGGAAAAAAGAAAAGGAGAGATAGAAGGGAGTAAGTTATAACATATGAAGAAGCCCCTAAGAAGTAATATAGTTCAGGAGGTATGGGGGCTTGCTGTGGACAATGCTTGAACCTTATTCTCATTGGAATTAGCTCACAGAGGGAATAAGACCCATATTCAGGAATCCATAGAAAGATACCTTACATATTTGGAAGTACGAGGGAATGGAATATAAGAGGGGGAAAGGACAAAAAGAATGGGTGAATTGGTGAAGGTGGTAATCAGAACCAAAATATTTTGAACAGGGAAAGGCAGAAAGGATAGAGAGAAAGATAAATTGGTGGTAAATAAGATAGAGGGAAATGCACAATTAGTAATTGTAACTGAATAGGGAATAGGATGAACTCACCAATAAAACAAAAAGAATAGAATATTGGGTTAAAAAATAAAATCTCACAATATACAAGGAAACATGATTACAGCATGGAGACAGGGTTAAAACAAGGGATTTCTGCAAAATTTATTATACCTTAGCTAAATTAAAAAAAAAAAAAGATAGCAATCATGATTGAAGACAAAGCAAAAGTAAAAATTAATCTAATAAAAAGAGATAAGTGAGGAAATTGTATCTTGATAGGAGACATCCTAGACAATGAAACAATATAATTACTAAACATATATGTAACAAATGGCATATCTTCCAGATTCCTAAAGGAGAAGTTACTTAATGTATAGGAAGAAATAGTAAAATTTATCCTCATGGGGGACCTCAACCTTCCTCTCTCAGAAGGAGCTAAATACAACTATAAATAAATAAGAATGAAGTTGAAGAGGTGGATAGAACTTTAGAAAAGTTAGATATCATAGAAATCTGGAAAAAAATGAATGGAATAGAAAGGGATATAATTTGTTTTTTATACAGTACAAGGGACCATCACAAAAATTGACTATATAACCAGCATAAAACCTCTTAATCAAATGCAGATATACAGAAATATTAAATGTGTCTTTTAAAGACCATAGTGCAATAAAATTACATTGCAAAAAGAGCATCAGAAAGACTAAAAATCAATTGGAAATCATATAATCTTATCTTTAAGAATGAATGAATCAAAGAATAAAGTATAATATATAAAGTATAATCAATAATTTCATTAAAGATAATTAAAACAAGGCTACAATATACAAAAAATATGTAATATAGACAAAGCTTTAGATAGAGTAAATTTGACATGCCTAAATACTTATATATAAAGTAGAGAAATAACATATGAATTGGGCATACAGCAAAAAAAAAAATGAAAAAAAAAGAAAAAAAATTCCAAAGGAAATACCAAGTTGTAAATCCTGAAAATCAAAAGAGAGATGTATAAAATAACAAAAAAAAATAAGACCATTGAACTGAAAAATAAGATGAGGAGTTTGTTTTATGAAAAAAATAATAAAACAGAGAAACCATTGGTTAACTTGATAAAAAAAGAAAACCAGAATTATTGACCATATAAATAACAAAACCAACAAAAATATGTTATAATATCACTAGGATCAAAAAAATTATTTGACAAAATGCAATATCCATTCCTTATGAAACACTAAAAATATAGGAATAACTGTAACTTAGATAGATGCCATGTATTGAAAACTATCAGTAGGTGTTCTATCTAACAGCGATAGCTAGCATCCTTTCGAATAAGATCAGCTTTAAATAAAACTATTCTCACCATAACTATTTAATTCTATACTAAAAATGCTAGTGAGAACAGTAAAGGTAGAAAAAAGGAATTAAATGGTCAATGAGGAACAAATTGCTGATGATATAATGTTCTACACAGACAACTCCAGAAAATCAACCAAAAAAATTCATAGATAAAATGAACAACTTCAGTAATGTGACAAGATGAAAAATAAACTTAAGTAAATAATTAGGATTTCTATTCACCAACAACTAAATTCAACAGCAAGAGATAGAAAAGGAAATTCAATTCAAAATAACTGTAGATAGTGTAAAATACCTAAGGGTATGCTTACCAAAAGAACCAGTAGTTATGAATACAATTAAAAAATTTTTTTTCACTCAAATAATTATAGACCTAAAAACCAGAGAAATATTAAATTCTCCTGAACAGGCTGAGCCAATATATTAACGATGAAAATCCTTCCTAAATTAACTTATCTATTCTGGGACATACCAATAAAAATACACCCCAAAATTTCTTTGATCTAGAAAAAATGATTTGGAAAAACAAAAATGCAAGAGTGTCAATAGAATTAATGGAAAAAATGAAAAGAGGCCTATTTGTTCCAGATACCAAAATATCTTATAAAGCACTAATCATCAAAATAATTGAGTACTAGCTAAGAAATATAGTGAATTAATGGAACAGGTTCAGTGATCAACACATAGTAATTAATAGCCATATTAACCTAATATTTACTTAACTTAAAGATATATACTATTGGGGTGAGGATTGGCAGAACTCAGTATTTGCAGAAATTGCAGGGAAAACTAAAAAATGGTAGTGCAGAAACTAGCCATAGACCAACATCTTATACTTTACTAAGATAAAGCCAAAATGGATACTTGATCTAGAAATAAAAGGTGATGCCATAAATAAATTAGAACACCAAAATTTTTACCTCTCAAAGTTCTTGTAGTTTAGGAAAGAATTTATGACCAAACAAGACATAACAAAACATGAAATGGATCATTTTGATCACATTAAATTTAAAAGATTTAGAAACTCCAGGGTTAAGATGGCTGAAGAGTAGAAGAAAGGGACTTCTTCTCCTCCCAAAGCACCAATAAAAATGTCTGAAAAGGACAAAAATCAAAATCAGACTAATGAAGGGGCTCTGCTGCTAAGAGCAGTCTTGAAGGTAAGCAAGGTTTGGGCATTTCCAAGCTATAAGGGGGTAAAATTACACCTACTAAAGCGGGAGATGATCAGCCCTCTCACATCTGGGCAATCTCTAAATTCTCAGGGGCTGGCTGAAGGCACCAAAGACTTATACCTGAGGGCAGTGCCAAGCTTTGGCAGCCAGACTTGGGCCTCCAGGCTGAGAAGGGAGAAGTGTGGGCACAGAGATAGGGCAGAGATGGGCTGCCCACAGCAGACACAGCTGAGACTGGGAATAGAGCCTCAGGGTAAAAAAAATGCTTGCTACCTGCTTCAAAAATCTACATTTCATTTCTAGACCACATGCATATTGATTTCTCTTTGTCTAGAATATTATCTCTCTTCTGTCAGTGCTTCTATTGTGTCCCAATTAATGTGCTGTCTTTTATTGGAAGCATTTTCAAGTTCATCTTAACTGGAATATCTTCTTTCTGTTAATCATTCCCCAATTTATCTTGTATATATATAGCTTGTACACATTTTTGCCTTCCTATTGGGTTGTGATTTCCTTGAGGGCATCTACTATCTTTTGTCATTATTTTATATTCCCCACACTTTGAGTTTTGCATGGCACATTGTAGTGACTTATTAACTGGCTGAACCCCAGTTCTCCAATGAATCAATGATCTTATTGATTAGGATTCTCTC